>NW_005871086.1:6222509-6319576 GCF_000147115.1 Myotis lucifugus | reverse complement strand
GGAAAGCCGCGGCGCGGAGGTGAGGCTAGGTGCAGCCGGGCCCGGCGATTGGGCGAGACGCCGGCCCAGAACTACTTTCTACACAAATGGTGTGGGATAGGTACCTTGCCTCTCCGGCCCTCTCCTCCTTTCCCATTTTAGAAAAGTTCGTTCCGAGTCGACCCTATCTTCCCGATCCTCCGAAACTGCCCAGGGTAATTAACACAGCCATTAGTCGGCGTGACCGCGCGGAAGCCTCTGCGCCGGGGGTGACCACAACAAAGCTGGGCGGGGAGTACCGGCCAATCCTCCTCCCATGACATCCTCTCTGTCCCTTTCTCCCTTCCCAGCTCCAAGTGCGACCCAGTACTGAGGCGCGCGCGCGCGCGCGCGCACACACACACACACACACACACACACACACACACACACACTCCGTGTCGAAATCAGACATGAAATACCCAAACGACTCCCTCCCCATTTCCTCCCACCCAAGTCCGCAGCGGCCCCCATAGGTTCTCCAGGGTGGCCCTTATCCGCAACGCTTGGAGGGAGTGCTCTCTGAGTTAAGCTGGTTTCTTCTTGTCCTGGAGGGAAAAAATGAGTTCTGACAAGGGTCCTGGATCTGCACCGGGAAGAAAGTACCACTTGAAAAAAAAAAAAAAGGAAGAAAAGAAAAGAAGAGAAAGGAAGAGAAAAGAAAAAGAAAGAAAAGAAAAGAAAAGCCTCAAGTCCGGCGGTGGTACCGTCTGCGGAGCCTGCTGCCCCTGGATGTTAGTAAGAAAGCCTTGGGGCGCTGTAATCGGCTTGCAGAAGAGTAGGGGCCCGCGGAATTAAAAGGAACAAAAGCAAGAGCGCCATGCCAAACGTTCCCAACACGACCCCGTTAGGCAGGAGCCCGGAGTGATGGGAAAATAAACTAGAAGTAAGTTTCTTTTTTAAAATATTAAAAGATCTGAGGCTGTACCGTACTTTCCCTGTGGTTTTCTGCAGTTTTCCTCTCTGTGCTCTCCCTGTCCTCTTCATTCTCTCTCCCTCTCCCTCTCTCCTCGCTCACGCGCGCGCGTGCACAAACTCTCTCTCTCTCTCTCTCTCTCTCTCTCTCTCTCTCTCTCTCTCTCTCATTCTCTCTCTCATTTCTCTCCCCTCCCTCTCCTCCCCCCTTCCCACCCCCCGCCGTCCCCGCGGAAGAGCTGGCTTGCTGATTTGCTCGGGTTTGCTGGGCTCCTGCCTCCCCTCCCCCTCCCGCCCTCCGCCTCCCCTGCCCCCCCAGTCGGGCAGTCCGAATCGCACTCGCTGCATATCAGAAGTCTCGCGCGGCGCGCTCCTCCTTGCTCCCGCTCCCCACTCCCGGGATGTGTCTCCGCCGAACGAAGGGCTATGGCCACCACGACTTCCGGGTTCCGTCATTTCGTTCTCCCGCCGCCGACCCGCGCCGCCAAACTGAGGCTCTTCTATAAGCCAGGCAGCAGCCAACCTGCCAACACCTACTGACACTCACTCATCTCCCAGAGAGAAAGAGAGCGAGAGAGAGCGAGCGCGAGAGAGCGAGCGCGAGTGAGAACGAGCGAGAGAGGGAGGGAGAGACAAAATACCTACCAGGAAAGAGGGGGAGGAAGTCCAATTTTTGCAAACTATTCTTTTTTTTTTCTTGATTCCCCCCCACCCCCCGCTTTCTTTGACCGATACTTTACAGAGAGAGGATCATATAATAGATACCACGGGGGCAAAGCTAAAGGAGGGGGGGAGGGGGGAGGAAAAATTCAAGAAGCAGAAACCCCTCGCGGAGTTTTACTGGAAGAAAAAAAAACGGGTCTGAAAGATTCCTCCTCTTCATCATCATCAACCATCATTCATTCACTACCTTGACATTCCGGGCTTTGATTGACAGCTGGAGTGGCAAAAAGCCATGAAACACGACAGTTCGGTTACATGTGGGTTGCTGACGGGCCGCTCGTAGCCTTCAGTTCGGGGGCTTGACAATTTTTTTTCTTCTTTTTCTTTTCTTTTCTTTTTTTTTTTTTCCAACTGAGGGGCAGAGAAGAGAAAGAGGGGGAAAGGAGGACTGAAGAGGAGGAGGAGGGGAGGGGGGAGGAGGAGGAGGAGGTGGAGGAGGAAGATCAGGAGGAGGAGAAAGAAGAGGAAAAAAGAGAAAAAGAAGAAATATCACAGGAAAAAAAAAACTTCGTTGTCTTGCCTGGGCTTTTTTTTTTTTCTTCCCTAAAAAAAAAATAACATATTGGAGAATTGGGAGAAGTCTCCTTGGTTTGGACAAAAAAAAAGGAATCTTCAGCCTAGATCACTTTCTTATCCGGACTGGGATATTAAATATACGACACATCCAGGAGTTTATTGGAGCGCAGACTGATGGCGCAAAGGGTAGGTTTAAATCTCCACCACTTACCTAGATATAAATCCTCTCCTAAGAGGGGCCTGTCCCGATGCTTCTCTCCCTTCAACGCTGCTGCTGCTGCTGCTGCTCGCTGCTTGATGATGGCGGCCAGGATTTTAGAAAATAGCAGCAAAATTATTCCTCGGCTTCTTTCCTCCCCGTGCCTTTGCGTGTGTGCGAGTGTGTGTGCGTGCGTGTGTGCGTGTCTGGGCGCGCGAGTTCTAGCGCCGTGCGAGCGGGCGGGCGGCGAGTGCGTGTGAGTGGTGTGTGTGTGCGCGTGCAATTGTTACACGCTTCGCCTCGCTCCAGCTTTCCCCCGAGCAGCGCGGTTCCCCGGTCCTCCTGCCGCCGCCGCTGCCGCTGCCGCGCCGCTGCCGCCGCTGTTCCCGCGGCTCGGGGCGGGCACCGGCCGCGTAGGAGCCGCCGCCGCCGCCGGGGCCGCCGCTGGGGCCGCGCTGCCGCAGCCGCTGCGCCGCCGCCCCAGACTAGCCGGGGCTGCTTGTTTTGTCTCTGAAATTGACAAGGACGCGGGGGAATCAGCTGCTAAATAATGTTTCTGGTAACTTTCACGTTATTCCCCCCACCCCCACCCTCCGCTCCTTGCCCCCGGGGAGGCACTGGCCCCAGTCTTCCCTGGTCCTCGGCGCTCTCCTCTTGATTATTCGCGTTTTTCTCCCCTTTATTTTGTTTCATTTCGCCTTTTGATTTATTGGATCCTCTGGAGGAGGCGAAGGGGGGCGAGGGGTGGGATCCGGGGCTGCCTCCGCACACGAACTCCACTTCTCCCTCGGTTGGCTCGCTTCGGTTCTGCTGCCTCCGGCCCGAGCGGCACCTCCGAGCACCCCCGGGTCCCCGGCCTCGCCGCCCCCCTCTTCCTGCTTTAAACGCTGCTCCTCATTCAGACTTCTTAATTTTAAAATTGAAAAAAAAAAATTCCCCCAACTTTCAGCTCCGTTGTTTCGGCTGGTTTGGTTTTTGTGTGTTTAACTCGTGCTCGGTACTTTTCTCCTTTCTGACTTTGTGTTTATTTTTATTTTCTTCTCCCTCTCTCTCTCTCTCTTTCTCTCCCCCCCCCTCCTGACTCCCCCCTCCTCTCTCGTCTTCCCTTCGTCGTTCTCCCTCTCACATCCCTATTCCTTCCCCACTTCTCCCCTTGCCGTCTTCTCCCGGCTCCTTTTTCCGTCCCCCCTCGGCTTTCTCGCTCTCTCTCGCCGCCTGCGCCCCCTCCCCTCTGCCGGACTCTGACAGTACGATGAGCTGCCCCATTACGGCGGGATGGACGGAGTAGGGGTGCCGGCTTCCATGTACGGAGACCCTCACGCGCCGCGGCCGATCCCCCCCGTTCACCACCTGAACCACGGGCCGCCGCTCCACGCTACGCAGCACTACGGCGCGCACGCCCCGCACCCCAATGTCATGCCGGCCAGCATGGGATCCGCTGTCAACGACGCCTTGAAGCGGGACAAGGACGCGATCTATGGGTAACCCTCCACCCCACCCCCCACGACCACGACCCGACGTGCTGTGTGTGAGTGTGAGTTTGAGTGTGTGTTTGTTGTGGGGGGGGGGGTGAGGGGGTGAACGACTAAGTGGGGAGTTACTTCTGCTTAGAGAAGGGGGGGGCGCTTGCCTTAAGGAAGGACCGTGCCGGGGGGCCTGCTGTGCCCCTTGAGTCTAAGTGCCCAGAAGGTCCAGCTTCCTCCACCCCCATGGCCCTGTCACTCCGGACCCCACAGCCCGGAATGACTGAGTCTTCAGCAGCTTGCCAGGGCCTTCTCCCCAAGGACGGGATTCCCGGCCAAAGGACGGAGAGCCGGTCCTTCCAGGCCCCCTCGCAGAGGCCTTGACGAAGGAGAAAGTTTCCTGCCGAGGACGAGCAACTTTTTTTCTCCCTCTTGTGTTTCCTACCGAGCGCCTGGGAGTCACTAAGCGCAGCTTGAGCTGGGATCAGGGCTGCTTCTGGGGGCCGGGAAGTCCTAATCGCCCACTTCTTAATTCTCTGTAAATAAAGGGGCAGACCTTGAAGTGCAGCCGGTGGCAGGGACTGCTGCTCGCACAGAGCCGCTCTTGGGGGGAGAGAGGGAGCCGGCTGGAAATTATTTTCTATTCGGAGAGCACTCAGGGATGGACGGGGCTGCGCGGTCCCAACGCGGACCACTCGGGCTGTCCCCGCGGAGGGGAGGTGGGGGAGGCTGCGGGAGGCCGAGGGGAGGGGACAGCCGGGCGGTCGGCAGCGACTGCGCCCGAAGCCAGAGGCCGCAAGCATCCCCAAGTGTAGCTCCACCGCCCGGAGGAACACAAAGGGAGACGCGCACGCACACCCAAGTTTTAGCGCTCGACTTCATTTCTGTCTGCCTGCTGGAGAGACGTGTCTCCGGGTGGGAGCTCTTCGGCGTGTGAGATGACTCTTATTTTGGCCCTCGCACCGGGCGTTTTGCTAGAAGTCGAGCAAACAAGTTTAAAAGGCCAGGGGGTGGAGGGGCTCGGAGAGCCCTCTCGCCGGCTTAGGAAATAGCACCTCGGGTGTGTAGGAAGGCGAAGGCTTCGGGGCCTCCTCAGCAATGCCCGCTGAAACGCGGAGTGCAGGCAATTTTTTAAAAATTTCACAGCGTGTTCCTTTCTGGGGAGGTCAGGGCTGGGTCTCAGGAGTGAGCGCGGCGGCCTCTGGAGCGTGGGGAGTGAGTGGGTCTGGACCCACTCCAGGCTCCGGGCTGCCTGAGCCTCTTGGACGTTTCATTACGTTCCCACTGAGGCTCTTGTGACTTGGCGGGGCCAGGGGCCAGGGGTTCTCCCGGCAGATCCGAGGGGACCTCCGAGCTGCGGGGAAAGAGCCAGGCCGGTTTTCCTTTCTGTTTCTGGCCCAGGCTCGGCTAGCTGGAGAAGGGTGGTAAAGTGTGATGCGTGCCTGGGTGTATTAAAGAAGGACTCGGAACCCTCCAAACTTGTTGATTACAGTTCTTGCTCCTTCCCCTCTGCACCCCGTCTCCGTGTGTGTGTCTCTGCGTGGCGCTGCCCGTTAGGCACCCGTTGTTTCCTCTGTTAGCTCTGGTCTTTGAGAAGTGCGAGCTGGCGACCTGCACTCCCCGGGAACCCGGAGTGGCTGGCGGAGACGTCTGCTCCTCCGACTCCTTCAACGAGGACATCGCGGTCTTCGCCAAGCAGGTCTAACCTTCTTGACCCACTCACCCTTCGGCGGCCCCATCGCCCCCCTCCCCTTCCCTCCGAGCTTTACATGAAAGAGGAGGAAAAGGCCGGGACACCCGATCTGTTCCTCCGGCCCAGTCCGCGCTCCTCCCCATCCCTGAGCCTGGAGGCAAATGGGAAGCGGAGATAAATATGGGTGTTTGTTTTCCCCCCCAGCCAGGAATACAGGGGCTCGACCCTCGAATTAAAATTGACCTGCTCCTAATCTGTGGCTTGGCCTTTCCCCCCCTCCTGTAGCTACTTGAACAAGAATGGGGGACAGGGGCTGTGAGGGACCCGAAAGTGCCCGGGAGGGAAGGAAGCCGGGCGCCTCTCCGGGCGGTCCGCGTCGGGCGCCGAGGTGCGGGAGGCTGAGAGCCACTGGGACCCCAGGATCAGGGAGTCCTCGGGGCCCGGAGTTCCCAGGCCACGGTTCAGCTGTTCCAGGGACCCCTTCATGGGGCCGGAACCAGCAGGCCCGAGTCTTTCCCAGCTGAAGCTGACCCCACCAATGCAAGGCACTGGCTCGCTTCATGCCTTTGAGCAAACCCCCTTTCCTCTTCTCTGCCTCTGTCCCCCCACCGTCCCCACTCACACACGACAGGGTAGTCGGTGACAGGGTGGGCTTGTTCCCTGGCTTTTACGTGGAGTGGCCATTCATGCTGACCTCCCCTGCTTCTTATAGGTTCGCGCCGAAAAGCCACTTTTTTCCTCAAACCCAGAGCTGGACAATTTGGTAAGGCTTCCGTCACTGTTCCTTGTCTTTCTCCAGCCTGGACCCCGTCCCTTGCCCAGAAGCACCCACTTTCTCTAGAGCCCTCCAGTGGGGCAGGGAGGCAGGGACTAGCGTAGGGCCCCGGCCCGGGCGCAGGCAGCGAGGGGCGGGACGGGCGGCCGGGGGAGCCGAGTCCGGGGAGGCAGCCAGCGGGACGCAGCGCCGGGCGCGGGAGCAGGGGACCAGCCCCGGGTCTCGGCCCGGGAGTGAGGCAGCGAGAAGCCTGCTGTTTCCTCCGTGTGCGGGGGCAGGCGGTGGAGCCCGGGGCAACTCGCCCCGGTGGAAGTGAGGCGCGGCGGAGGGCGGGCAGAGGAGGTGGGGGAGTGAGGGGCAGGCCAGCGCAGGCCACTTTTAGGTGCGATTCTTTTGCTAATTTGCACGATTTCAATATTAAAAGTACTTAAATCCGCCTTCAAAGGCCTGCCTCACCATTCATCTGGAGTATTTCCTTCTTTAGTAAGGACGGATTTCGCCGGGTGTGCTACTCTAAAAAGCTTTCTCTCTACAGAGAAGCCACCTTTTCTACCTTTTCTTCTTCTTCTTTTTTTTTTTTTTTTAAATTTGTCCTGGTTGAGGTCGAGGGAGGGGGACGGCGAAAGAGGGCTCAGGCGGAGAAAGAAGGCCTGGCCCTAGGAAAGCTGTCCTTACAAATAGCTTACTGAACAGCAGGGGCAAAGTTACTCAATGCTTCGGCTCAGGTTCAGTAAGAGCCTACCCCTTGGCCAGCGAGGCAGAGCTGATCAGTAGTCCCTTGGTTTTTCTGAGGGTTTCTTCAGGGGTGGGTTTTGCCTGGCCATTTGCCTGCTTCTTCTCCCCAGCCCAATTCCCTCAGCACCCCCAACCCCAAGTCACAGAGTCTTAACTCCGCACTATAAACTTTTCTTGCAGATGATACAGGCAATACAAGTACTAAGGTTTCATCTTTTGGAGTTAGAAAAGGTAAGCAGGAAATGACACCCCCGCTCTGATGTAGACTTCCCTCTCCTAGCTGAGCTGGGATTTTTTTTTTTTTTTTAACAAACCTCCAGTCTGAGGGATTGAGCACCTGGAGGTTTTGAGCAACATGTTACCAAGTCCTTCCTTCTAATTGCCACTCAACCCAGGGGCTCCGAGGATGGGTGAATTAGGACAGCCTCCCCCACCTCTCCTTTTCCCCAGGCAGTCAGTATTATTTTAAATGCAGCAAGCCATTTGTGTGTTACTGGACATTCAGCCTGCTTGTGTCTCTATTAGCTCAGCTCACCCTGGGCCCTGAGCGTGCATTAGGTGCAGGCAGAGGGAATCATCCTTTCTGGGATGTCTTTACATTGCTCTGCAGCTCAATCACTTTCCCTTGGAAACATGCAACCCTCCTAGCTTATTGAATCGCAAATGCTAATGCTGTTCCCAGTTCCAGCGTCCTTACATTTTGATGTTATCATCAAGTCCGTCCTTCCTCCCTGGACTCCCAGTCTGAACCCAGTTATTTCCAGTCCCCTTTCTTCTCTCTCCATTATAACTTGTTGCTCAGGGAAGTGTCTGGAGAATAATATCTGCTGCAACAATTACTCTATTGTTTCCTCGACTTCAACTATTATATCCATTAATTAGACCTAGTTTGGAAGACATCACACGGTTGCTCTTCCCAAAGGGAACCCTGCAACATGATATTTTCCCCCTTTAAAAATGAAACAAAACAATCACAACAACGGCCCCAGCTGAACCCTCCACCATGACCCTCCTTCTAGGTCCACGAACTGTGCGATAACTTCTGCCACCGGTACATTAGCTGTTTGAAGGGGAAAATGCCCATCGACCTCGTCATTGATGAAAGAGACGGCAGCTCCAAGTCAGATCACGAAGAACTTTCAGGCTCCTCCACAAATCTCGCTGACCATGTAAGTCTGTGAGCCTCTAGCATTCTTTTAAGGCCACTGGGCAAAGCATTTCTTTTTTTAAACTTGTAACATCTAGCTCCACTGACTTAGCTTTCTTTTTAAATGATTTGGTTCTCTTTGGGGGTCTTCTCCCTTCCTTGGTACTTTTGCCATCCTCTCCTCTCCCTTTCCCCTTTCTTGGGTCCCCTCCTTATTTATGTTAAGGAGGGAAAAAAAGCAAGGCAGGGAGTTGATAGAGTGATTTGTGCTTTTAATGTGTAAAGTTTCCTGGATTTGGTGACTTGAGTGTTAGCAAATTGTCTGTTTGATATGGTGACTGCTGTCTTTTCTGCTTTCTGAACTCTGTGCAATCAGTACAGCAGGGAGAGAGAGAGGCAAGACAGCTAGCTGGTCTGGATCAGGGAGAGAGGACGGAAGAAAAACAGAGATGGGGAGAGGGGCTGATTTCGAAGTCTCTCCCAAGATGACAATTCTGAGAATTATTGGCACTCTTGCATTGCATTAGAAATAAAAGGAGTGAACACTTTACAATGCTCAGAGCTTTTGCTCTATAGAAACTTATTGTCAGAATATGGACTTATTGCCAAATGCCTGAAGCATCTTCATAATAAAAGACAGTAACCTTGATGAAACAGTTATTAACAATGTATTTCGGAAAAGCTGAAGGGAATTGTGATTGAGTAACCCTAGGTTAGTGGTTGAATGTTAACACTTTAACAGTTGGTGAATGAGGATGGAGAGTGTAGTAAGGAGCTACTGTGGATGTCAGGCCCGGAAGGGAGATTTCTTTCTATTCTCTCTGTTTTTAATCCCATTTTGGAACTGATCTAGTAAGTCTGATGCTTTTATTTATATATATGTGGAAAAAGCATATGTAGTGAGACTGAAAATTTGAAAAAGAAGCAAAGAAAAAGGATTGCAGCTGGTAGGAAAGGCAAGAGTGGCGAGGTTAAAGAGTGGGTGTGAACAGCAGTTTATTTATAGAAACTCAAGCCTGAGTGTCTATAGATTGCATTCAATTGAATCACAACCTAAATGATATAGGCTCTAGACTAATAACTCGGTGGCTGAAATATTAATTTAACGCTCCGTGGAGTTAAACAGGCGTTGAGGCTTGAAGACACCACCACCACCACCACCACCCCTATTCCGGGTTGTCAAGAGGAACGAATTGAGATGCCTTAAGAACGAACATTCTGTGAGGTGTCCCATCCCTCTCTCCCACCACCAAAAGTTTTGAAAATATGTAGTTACAGACTTTAATTTTCAGCCTTTGTGTGGTATGGAAAGACTGCCTAAGGACCAAAGTTCGAACAGGAAAAGAAAAGAAAACCTGGGGCCCAGCTACCTGGTTCTGAGACAGTACAAATGCTATGTTGTTGAAAGCTCCTATGACTATCTGTACTCTTGACTTTTCCCGTCACGTTGGGGGAACACTTCGGGAGCTCTTTTGTATATTGAGTTTATTAACTGAAATTAAGCGGGTGCAGCAGCAGCCATGTCAGTTTATTTGCTGATATGTAGCCCCGAGATGGGTGGTTGTGGTTCATGAGGCATGACACTACCTTGGAAATATTTGTTGTTGTTGTTATTTATTTATTTATTTTCATTTTTCATGGCTTTCTCGTCCTAAACTCATATGCATTTTACACTATTGGGAGAGTGGGAAGGAACCTACTTACCTGGTTTGTAGAATGAGCTCTTCTCGTGTTATTTCTAGGAGTCTCGACTACTTGGTTTTCTAGAACAGTTTCATGGCAACTGTTTTTCAAGTGGATGTATAGATCTAGAACATGCTGATGTTTACATGAAAGAGATAAGATGAGCTAGAGACTGTTTATATAGAATACTGGCTGATAGACAAGGCCAATTTATGGAACTATTGCAATATTGAAATTACACTCAAGAAGGAAGTTGTACCTATACAAGGCCAATGCTTTAATAACTTAACAATCACCGTCTTTGGGTAAAAGGATCAACTGTAACATGTGTTGCTCCTCTGTCAGGCCCCTAATCAAGTAGATATGACAACTGATTTATTTTGAACCCATGAGGGCTTGCCACCTCATTGGGCATCAGAATTTAAAGCCTTTTATTTCCTAGAGATCTGAACTATAACATTCTTACTTTAGCCCCCTGCTATTTGTTTTGAAAGGAAGCAATAATTTGTTCCACCAGCGCACTGAGTGGGGAATGGTGAGGTTGCCACAGACTTGAATTTTATGCAGGAGGTGAGAGAAAACCTTGGAGGGTTTTCACCATTTCTGACACTTTCGTACCAGAGGTGTATTGATTGCATTCATTTCCAGGCCTCCCCCTACAAAGCGAATTCTCATGCTGCAGGCTCTTCTGCAAGCAGGACCTCCCTCAACCCCCCAGCCACAGAAAAAGGGAGAATGCCACAGAAGCACTACCTGAAAAGTAGTTCTAGTGGGACATTTTCAGCATGTTAATGTGCCCAATTTGAATCTCCAGGTTTATTTTTTCATTTGCTTTGATATGCATATTTAATACACTGCCCCAGGCTGGATCTCATTTGGTGCACACTGGTGCAGGGGTGATGATGAGCCACTTCAGAAGGACCGAATGTGTTGTTTTCTCTGTTTTATCTGTTGGCCCACTGTTCTGATCTACTGTGCTTCCTCGTGGTTTTATTTGCACATGAAATGCTGAGAGCATTTCAACTTATTGGCTATGAATAATGACAGCTAAAAAGAAGTGTAGTTTAATTTGTTGTGTGCCAAGGTTTCTCTTATGGAGGTGACAGTTTGTGACAGCTGTTTGACACCCCCAAAACACATACACCTCTATCCTTATTAAGTGGTATCAAGCTGTGTGTGTGTGTGTGTGTGTATGTGTGTGTGTGTGTGTTTAAGGAAGGAGTGGGCAAGGAGAGAGTGAAAGAGAGAAAAGAATATGTAATTCTGTGCGGTGGAAAGCAGACAGAGAAGCATTAGGAGCAAACTATTAGGTACCAGAATAGCTTTCAGTTTTCTTACTACAATTTTTGAAAATAGAAATGAATAAAAGTAATTATTATAAATATCTTAAAAGCAAATCTTTTGGGAAGACTTTTAAGAATGACCTTTATATATTATTACTTAGTAAATTGGGCTGTTGTCATGCTGATTTCACATTCCATAATTTTATATAAGTAATCTGATACAACATAGATGCATTAAAAGAATGTCTTATCTTCCATGTTACATTCAGTAAAGATTCTGAATTTTTAATTTATTATTGATACCTGCAAGATGGGCATAATGATAAAAGGGAGTTTGAAATTAAATAGAAAAATACAGTTTGCAACATTAGCTACTATTTTAATTTGTTTAATAAATTGATAATGAATTCTTTTATCTTCAATATAATAATGTATTTTATTTTATACTCATAACATAAGACTAATTGTTATAAGTAGGAATCAGCTATTAGAATGTTCTTTGGAATATTGGGGAGACAAAACTATGATGGTGAAAAGAATAGAGTTCTATTTTCCAGCTGCAGTTCATGTTAAGTTTCCCAGACATTCAGATTTATCATGTTTAAAATAAACATGTCAAGAAACAAATTCTTTTAAAAAAAAGTTTCAACTTGAAAACTCATGGTTTTCCTAGTCTGTAGTATTTCTGAATAATAGGTGATATCCATATTATCTACTTTACGTCATTTTAGGTCAAGTCTTTAGACCTAGTGCAGACAAATAAAAAGTATCTTTATGTTTACATATAAAGATATTACACATCTTTATACTGAGTTTATACCAGGAAATACATTTGTTTGAAGTACATTCTCTGAGCTAAACTCTATTTGCCTGAAGTACAGTTGTATTGTTATACCTAATCCATGTTCATAAGGAGCCACATTTTAGTTTTTGGACCAGTTAAGTTTAGGGAAGAATATACAACTGCATTTACCAACAGTTCGCGACAAATGCCTTAAAATGGACTGGCTCTGATAATATGACTAATAAAAGAAAAATATTTTAATTTTTATGTTGATAGCTGTAATTTAAGTGGAGAGATGCTGTTGTTGTCTTTTGCATCTCTAAACATGTCAGGTTTACTCAAGTCACTACAATGCTAATGATGGGTTAAGTCAGAGGGGAGAATTCCCAGAACCTTGTTCCTGATAGAATACAGGCAAGTGTCTTTAGAGAAATTCTTGTATTACCTGAGAAATTAGAGGGGAGTGGGCAGCGAGCAGAGGGATAGGCTTAAGTGATTGATCTATAGACTATCAAGAGGGAAATCATGGGATTTGAAATGAATATTAGTAATATTAAAGATTTATTTTATCAGCTAGTTTCTCCTTCCTAGTGTGGGACTACAGTGTGTTCTCTAAGCCTTTGGGATCTGCTCCGGGAAAGTTCTACCCCTCAGCCCTGTCCACCAACTCAGCGAGACACGGCTGAAGGCATGGGCTTCTGTTATTGCTGTTGCATAGTTTCTGGTGGTTGATAGCTTTTCTGTCGATTTCCCATGTTGAATAATTATATCATTTAAATCACTTAGGTTGTGCAGTTGGAGTCTGTTTTCAGTGTCACTGTGATGAGATGAAGTTAAACAAATATGCACTTGACAACCACAGGCATTCACTCTCAGATTAAAATTGTGATATTTTTCAAAATTCATTTTCTTATGGTTTTCAGACTGATACTCTATGGAATATTTCAACACAATTCAAAACTATAGGAGACATATTATAGTATGACATTACACCAACAATACAAGAAATGTCCACCTTCTCTAAAAGTTGCTCCATTAAATGGAGGAATCATTTGCAAAGAGTACTTGCTACTTAATACAGAGCTGCGCCTGTGTTAATTCCCAAAGCCTAACGGAGGGGTGGATGCGGGAGGATGAGGGAAAGACCTGGCTCTCTGTGCATTTTTACAGATTGAGTCCATGTTCTGAAAGCACACGCACTTCCCCTGAGTGCTTATGTCAACTTTAGAATAGCAAAGGGAAATTCCAACATTTTTCAAACCATACAATTGACATTTTAAAGTTTTGTAGCCTTGCATACCTTATGATAGGAGTCTTCATCCTATTTTTTAAAACATAATTTTTGCATAATGTCACTTAAGAGTGTGAACATCATAAAGTCATAGGAAATATGTTAATGGTTTCAATGATGTGTACTGATACAAGCATATCTTGCCTTTGTTGTTTAAACATATGTAGTCAAATTAGTTTGTGCTCTCCATTTGCATATATATATATATGTATATATATACATTACTTTCCACCTATGAACACATTCTGAATTGCTTTATTGTGTTTTCCAAGTTCATATATAACTTTTGACTCTGTATTATATGTTTTCATTGTGTAGGTTCTAGAAAATCAAATGTTATTTTAAATTAGTTTTAATAACAGAAATAAGAAGTGAAAGTGATCTCCGTGATCCCACCCGACTTCTTCATTTTAGAGAGAGAAAGGAAACAAGTCCCAGGAACGTAAAGAACGACACTTGCTCAAGTTCACATGATAAGTTAGAGGTGGCACCCGGAGTCTTCCTTCCGAGCTAAGGCTCTCTCCTAACCATAGCCATTGAGTCACCTTTTCACTTGGGGTCTGAGATGCTTCAGATTATTTTAGATAAAACCTGTGTGTACTATGCCTTCTTTTTTCTTTCTTGAAGCCTCATAACATTTCACTGACCCACTCAGTTTTTGAATTTATTTAGAAACCCTCATACACTGACTCCATCATCCCTTTGAGTGGAAGAACCATGATCTGTGTGCAGTTATTTAAACAGGAAAATATCACCAAGGTACCAGGACTTATTAAAGAGAACCCTAGGCAGGTCCCCTACAGAAATGCCATAGTGGTGTGAAATGTTACAGTTTCCACCATATCTGCAACCTCAACAAAAGAGGTGCGCATACAATTTGCTTCCTATGCCTGGAGACTCCTGTCCTCGCTCCACTCTTTTCTAGATTTAGCAAAATTCAATGATGGTGCTAAGTCAATTTTTTTAACTTTCAAGGGAGAAAACACTGGCAGAATTGTGTTTTCCAGGGAAAGCTGTGTGTAAATGAGAAACAGGAGAGCGGCAGAATGATCTCCTGTGGCCCCGCTCCTACAAGCTCTCCCCATCTTGTCTCCTGCTTTTATATTAATTACAACTTGCATTATCAGCTGTGAGTCTGTAGCCCAGCAAATAGGAAATACTGCCTCTGGAGACCCAGCTCCTTGTATCTATTTTCTATCTCCTTCATTGTGCTCCACTCGGTATTCACTGCCTTTCTCCTGCTAACACTGCTCTTTAACGCAATTACATAAGAGCAAGAAGAGTACCATATTTGACTCCCAATTATTAGAGCCACTGGGAATAGAAACATGTTCATTCCTTGCCCCCGGTGTCTTCCCGATACTTTTGGCTGAAGAACAGGACGTGTATTGTGGAATGCACATACCTGAATACTCACCCACACACATGCACACGGAAAGCATGTCTCTTTATTTTTCTACATACGTCATGTGTTTTACATGCTCTCGTATGCCACTTTGGTTTCAAGATTCACGAAACTCCTGCATATCATTTGGCAGAAAGCCAGGCCGTTATTCTTGAAGGATGTAAACTTGGAAACTAGATATCTAGGGAGGGAAAAGAAGAAGAAAGGAGTTGTGATATAAACAAATATTTCCATTTAAGAAAAAAAAAACCACCAAAAAACAGTGTTATGGGCAATGGATTACATTTTATCTGACCATGTACGTTATAATTTTTTTATGACCAAGGAGATAGCGATTTTTCATTGACCAGATTATCAATGTTTGTCTGGGTATACGGTCAGGTCACCATGGTGTAGCCCAGTACATCCAAGTTTAGGGCAACTCCTCAGCCTTGAAACCCCAGAGGGATTTAATCTGTCTTTCCTGCTGTCAAGTTGGATGAATATCATGGCGCACCTTCGGTTGTGTCCGTCTCTGAAACTAGATGCTAATACTTGAGATCCTCCATGGAAATAAACACCTGAGAGAGCAAAGAGGGGAGAGACGGGGGCATGTGGGTTAGATAGTGAACTTGAGCCGATCTCAGGTCTGGGCTGAAAACCAAAGACCCAACTCCCTTGGAGGAACCAGCTGCTCTTAAAGTAATATTTGCTTATGTCACTTACTTTTTACTCCTTTACCTTAGAAAACAGCTCCTCCAGAAAAACCACCGAAAGGAATAAACTGGACTATAAATGAATGAGGGCTGACTTTAAACTCAGTCCAGGTTTGACTGATAGGGACAAACCACTGCTTTCAGGTGCAGGGTGTCCTTCTGGGTGATCCCTTCAAATCACTCGTGTGCCCAAACAGAAAGCCTCCTTGAGCTTCATTTCAACGATTATCTAATAGCTATTGGATGACATTTGCCTTAAAACATAGTCGAGGTGTTAGTGGTTAATTATTGTAATTTTCATGAGGGGTAAGGAGCTTTTATAGCAGCCGGCTTAATAAAAAGCCTGCAGTGCATAAAATTAACATCACTTGCTGTGTACACTGTAAAGTTAAGCTTAGGTGAATGTGTTGCAGCTATTGTGTTTTCTAAAAGAAGCCTCTAGCCAGTGCTGTTGCAGGACTAAACTCACACCATGCTATTGTTTCTCTCTCTCTCTCTCTCTCTCTCTCTCTCTCTCTCTCTCTCTCTCTCTCCTTCCAGCTCTTTATCTGATTATCATCCAGCAAACAGCTGACACAAAGAGGCTACAAACCTTCAAGAGACACTATATTCTATTTATCTTTAGGTTGAAACTCTTGGAGTGGTTTCTAACTTATAAAAGAGAGATCACAGGCATGATTTTGTCTTAATATAGGAAGCAGAGACCCTTGGTTTTCATTTTATTCTACGCAATTTCATTTTCTAATCTATTTTCTAAAACATATCTTTATTTTAAAGATCTATACCTGCGCCGTATTTATAGTCACTAAATCTCTCCTTGGGGTTTTCACTTTGAATCAATTGCATGCCTGATGGCGATGCCAGTAGCATTATTTGAGATAGATGTTATTAATCTATAGAGCTTTGGGTCATTTCAAAGCTCTATAGCTTATTTATCAAAAATGCTAAATATTAATCTGCAATCAGTTTGTAGCATAAGTGCACATAAGTGTTTTTTTCGGTTGTTGTTCCAAGTAAGACTAGTCCTCTATTTGGTCTCAGCTTGGCTTTAAATTTTATTTTGGTAAGATTTTAAGTTCTATATGTACATTATAGAGTTGATGTCGAGGAAAATGATAGACTGATTCTTTTTCTGGATAAACTATATATACTGACAACACTGCAAGATTGCTTTCAGATGGTCAAAATGTTTGCCTGTTGCCTATAAGCAAGTTGGTCTGTCTGAATCCTTACCAATTCTTGTAAGAAGAAATGGTGTACTTTCAGAGATTGATGTTGTTGTTTTTTATTTTTCCCCTCAAAGAATCCTCCTGCCCCAGAATTTACTTGCCAGTAAGTCTGTGAGCTTAGCTGAAGTCCCTGCATACAGGTGACAAGTGCACAGCGCTGGCCTATGGGTGGTGTGTTTCACGTGCTGTTCCTATGGGGACATTTCTGCCAGAGGAAATTCCATCTCTTGCCTGCCTTCATGTGGTGCTGATAAAGTCCTTCCTGTACATTAGAATTCCTGTTTTCCTTTAAGCAGCAGCCGGGTATTGGGAATGATCAGGAAAGGGGAGGAGGGCCAGGGGAAGAATACACTCAGCGAAGTGGCATGAGCTATAGCTGGGTCTGCCCGCATGTCCTTGGAAACAAGTAGTGTTCTCCCAGCAAAGAGCCCCGCTCTGCGAATTGAAGCTCCCCTGGAGCTCACGGGCAAGGCCTGTCGGGTTTATTAGATAGCTGATGGTTCATAGTTGTTTCGCTTTTTTCTTGCTGTTTGTGCAAATTAAAGCAGAACTGATCATATATTAGGTACTGATGCCATGATTAATATCACTGGGTCTGTTGGTTGTATAATCAGTTGATGACAATTGTGAGGGTTTGGTCAGGCTGTTTTAGGGCAATGCATTTGAAAGGTGTGAAGAGCTGTCTCCTACACTCTTGAGTTTTTTGTTTTGTTTTGTTTTTTAAGGGACTCACTGAGTTTTGTAGATGGTAAATGTTCTGAAGTATTTAGCAAACAAGAGCGTTGGGACCTATTTCATGGAAGAGTATGCCCTAATTAAGATGGCAAGAGGAAATGACTTTTAGGTTTTTAAGTAAGCTTTTTTTCCTCCTAACTTTAAAAATTAACTTTATTCAGGCACAATTTGTATGTGATAAAAATGTACCCATTTTAAGTGTCTGTCAATTTGTCTTAACAAATGTGTACATTGATGTGATCATGACCTCATCAAGGTTCCAGAGCATCTTTTTGGTACCTATTGCTGAAAAGACAACATACTGTAGCATGGCATCTATAGATGCCTAATTCCACAAATACTAATATGTACACATTTTGTCTCTCTCTGTACCTCTCTTCTTGGTTCCTCATCTATGGCTGACATGGTAACTGTGGACACATTTCTTGGAATCCTGACATCAGAATCCTGCATCTTGGCGAGATCACGATGACGCAACCTCCACCCACTCAGCAGGCACCCCAGGGCCCTCCAGCGGGGGTCATGCTTCCCAGAGTGGAGACAACAGCAGTGAGCAAGGTAAAAGGTCAAGCATTTTCCTTGTGCAAAGTAGGCATGACTAAAATAACTTCAATATTTTATGACTTCAGTACATCTGCCTCCCTGTAAACAAGAGGATGGCAGGTTAGGGAGCATAATCAGCTGCTATTTAGGAGACTACTTAGTATTTCCTCTCTTTAACTTACATTACTTAAGAAAAATCAAAATGAGGTGTCTGGTCTTTAAGTAGGCATTGCACTAACAATTGATTAGTTCTGCCAATTCTTTTACAAATTTGGTTATCTACACTTCTGTGTGTGCAGAAATAGAATGATGAGCTCCTTTGCAGCTAGGTGCAGTAGTTTTAATTATGCTATAAACACTATCTTTTGTTTGTAATACCCACTGTAAGAGTTCTCTATAATCAAGCATTAATGCATCTAAAGCACAGAAAATGCAACAATCCGTTCTTTTTAGCTCCAGAAGTCCTGCACGAATTTTATATGGAATCTTATCTTGGGAATACGGGTTTTGAAATTCTTAGACGTTTATTTGTTTCCATTCAGCGGTCATGGCGACTTTTGTCACAAGTCCTAAAAATTACAATAATCAGAGGGCAAAGGGGACATGAAGTGCAGGTGACAAGGAAGCCTGGTGTAATTTGGAATAAATTTTACCATTTAAAACTCGCCTATTGCACAAAGAGCAATTATATGTTAATAGGGCTGACTCTTCTATGGCTAAAATGATAATTTAAAGGAAGATGCATTACTGAATGTGGTCCAGAAAAGTGTATAGATTTTACTTTTTAATATTTTACATTATCTGGTATCTGATCTCCTAGCTCTATTTCATCTCTATTATGACTGTGTTTATAGCCACAATATTTAAGTATTAGACAGTCTTCAAAGTAGAGGACAGTTTAACAGCTTGAGCTATGGTCATATATGCCCTTTACAAGAAGGTTGGTGATGTAGGGTGAGTGCCTTCACTCTTCCAAATTTCTGGCCATGGATTTTGGATTCCTGGTATTCCGGAAGAGTCTAGGAAATGTCCCTTCTAGGATGTCGTTAACTTGAGAATGGGTCCAAATTAGAATCTAGGTTTATGCAAGTTGCAACTGACACAGAAATGAATACTGTCAGGTGATAAATTGTGGAAGAACTTGTGAGTCATATGTATGGAGGCTATATGTACTGTTTTTATTGGACCAGGTAGATTGTATGTAAGACAACTAAACTATATGGCATTTTGAAGGTGACATGTGTGTAAACTCAATGACTCTGCAATGCAGTGGCTTAATTGTAGTTCTGTGTCATGGTGATGGACTGACTTCTCAATGTGGTTAAATCTGGAAAGCTTTCTATGACTCCACCCTCCCTACCACCCCAAATTGCTGCCACAGAGAGGGGGAAATGTATCTATTAATAAAAACAAAACACGCTCAACACTGTGCAAAAGAGGGGGAAAGGAGAAGCAGACTTAATGGTCTAATGAGGCTATCTTCCAAAGACTTGTTGTGTGTGAGGCTCGCTTTGACCTTTCACTTCGCGCAGGAGCTCAGCGCTTCATTTTTCACATTCTTGCAATTACGTTAACGCTTCAAGCATTTCTGACTCCAAGTCAGCTAGCAACACCAGGCATAACTCAACACTGTGAGTTTTTCTCCTCTCTGTAGATTCATTAACAGGTCACTGAGGTCCCAACTGAAATCTAAAACTGACTGGTTCTGTTGGGTTGGTTGAGTTATGGCCAAGGGAGATAGCAGGAAGGGGCCAGAGACAAAGGGAGGGGGAGAGAGAAGACCCGGGGTTTGGAGCAGGGAACAGTTGCAGTAACGGGCACGGCATGGAGTTTTGTCATTTGGGTTAGTTTTGTTGTTGTTTTGGTCAAGAAAGAGAAAACCTCTGAGACCAACACACTGGCTAAAAACAATATACACACACCTCTATGTTGTGGGGAGCTGTACCCACTTATGCAATGTTGAAGGATTTGATCCCTGCAGGATTTTGCTTCTTTAACCATATCTCTGTGGGATTCAAGAATGGACATGGTAACTTATGTGAATGAGTACTAAGAAGTCAGTCATTTTACATATTAAAATGTAAGGGACAAAAGAACTTATGATTCCTATAAAATGGAGGATGTTTTGACATGGAGACTTTCTTACCTGGCTTCCCACATCAGTGGTTCCAAAACACAGGTTTAAGGGTATTCTGATTTTTACAGTCGACCCTAAATTTTGAAGGCCAGACCCCAGCGTATTTTGTCATGCCCATGCCCTTATTAGTCTTTTAAACATGTTTTCAAGACATTTTTATATTTTGTCCCACTGAATTGTCCAGAGTAGCTTTCTGTGGGAAAGATTAATTATCTGCTTCAGGGCAAAGTCAACAGAGATATTGACTAAATCGCATATGCTTATCCCAGGTTAAATCTTAGGGTTGATGTATAATGGAAAACCTAAGAGGGAAATTTATGTTCTTAGTATTAAAGATATTATAATATTACATTAGAAACCAAGTTTATGGTTTAGAAAAGAGTTTTTCTTACGTATTCAGAATTTATTAGCACAACAGGCATATGGAAAACTGTAAAATGATTCAGTTTCAAAACAAATTATGATAAACAGAAAAAATAGGGATGAATTGTAGTAAATACAGTGTTTTCCTACACATTTTTAATTAAACTTTAATAGCCATATGCTATAAAACAATACATGCATGTATGTTGCTTTATAATTTTTGCGAATATTTTTACTAAAATGATTCATACAAATTTTTTACTTTGGAATGTAAAAATACCTCATTTTATGACTTGATAGTGAAAGAGCTACAGTTACACAGGTGAAAGGTCATCTTTTCCTCCCTAGTGTTTGTGCAACAAACCGAAAGGAGGAAAAAAAATCAGATTTTTTAAAACTTCTAAGAAACAAACTTGGTAAAATGTAAAACTGACTCTACTGTGTCTTTCAAACAGCACAAGCCTAGCAGTAAACTATATAAATATGAACCAGACTTTTATTCACTCTGGTTTCTTTTGCTCAGAGCAGCCAAAGGGAGGGAGTCTGCTTGATAGTCATTTTAGAAGGAAGAAAGAAATCTGTTTTTTCGGGGGCAGATTTAGGGTGCAGACTAGTGGCTCTGTGGAAGTCACTGGCCCTCTTTGTATCTGGCTTCCCCTCAGTAAAATGGGGCTTGATAATCAGGCTTGGGGTCCCTCACTCTGTACCTGCTGAGTCAAAAGCTGCTTTGTATTTCATTGTGTGTTTTGCCAGAGTAAAGACTAGGAAGCAGCCCCCTTGTTCACAGAGCACTTTGAGAGCCTTAGATGAAAGGCACAATATATGTACAAGTATTATTATTATTGATGGGTTTGTGTAACTCCCATTAACGCTGATGGGAGTTACGCATGTGAATTGGCAAGAGAATAGACCCCTCAGTGTTTAGAGCACATGAAATTTACATTTTTTCCAGTGCTGTAATTGAGATGTTGACAAATTGGAGAATATTGATGAGCCTTTGTTTTAAGTATTCCGTGCCAAGTTTGTTTTATTTTTCCTGGTTTGAACAATGGTATGGGTTCAGCAGCAATGAATAAAAAGGGTAGAGTAAAGATAACTTGGTGTTTCAATATTTTGATGTGCCAATATGAAATGAATTGTCTTAGGCAAATGGAATATGCTGTTTTAATCATTAGCTATGCATGAAAGAAAAATTGATGTTGACATCTTTGCTGTAAAATCGTTGTAATGGGGCCTTCCTTACAATTCATTTTTGTAAAATTCATTTTGTACATTTTGCAGCAATTGAACAATCCCTGCACTGTGAATAGGCAGGATTCCCAGAAATACCGAGACAGTTGGCCCAGTAACTGCTGAGCTCACACTGCACACCACACGCACGTTAACCATACTGTTGCCAGACCCAGTTTAACCTAAATGCATTCGTCTTCTCTAATCTTTCAGGACATGGGGCTGCACAAGCCAGCACAGTTCCTCCCAGTGCTGCCACCTGCCAAACCTCTCTCTTGATGTCCCTATCTCTCATCCTGGCAGTGAGACTAGAATTCCATTGCTAGATACTTATTCATTTATTATCCAGTTCTTTAGCCATCATGGTGTCGAAACCTAAAAATACCCCCTGTATATTGGATGTAAGTATTTATAGATAAGCAAACATCTAAAATAGTCTTACATTTCTGAGTTTATAATATATGCGATAGTTATGAAATAGTATTCTCCCCCACCAACATATTCCAGTTATATTTACACAAGTTGGGGGGGTGTATTTCAAACCTACTTACGGTGGTCCTGAATATATTCTACTGGAATTTCTTATTCAGTCTAGGAAAACTCTGTCAACGGAATGTTTTCATAGTGGCGGCAATCTCTTTAAAATAACCCTAAATACAATATGACAGATGCCATCTGGCATAATCTTTTGCTAGTTGCTTTTAACTTCTATTTTTCCTGGAGCTAAGTTCATCCGAAACTGGTCACTTACTGTTACAATAAATGCAATGACATTTCTTTTCCTTCCTGTTCTTTTAATTGTATAGAAAATTCTCTGAGAATGTAATTGAAAGTTGATCATTGCCATAGAAGGAACTGCTGTATATAGAATATGTATGTTTCATTTTCATTCTCCCCCCCCCCAAAAAAAAAATAATGTCAAAAATATAGCATCCTTTAAACACCAGCAAACATTCAAATAATTCCTGTTGATTTTCTTAGGACTTTAAAAAATAGTAACCATTAGAAATAAAATAAAACTCTTCTAATAAATAAATGCTCTAGGAACATGTAATGGTGCCCATAAATGCTTAAAAGCTTTCTGTAATTGCTGTTAATTTTGAGTAATTTCTTCCTATATGTATCAACTTACTTGAAAAACCCAGAGTTGGGATTTCTATATATTTTTTTTTAACTTAGTCATGTAAAGGGATGTCTCCTGGTGCCAGTTAGAGTTTAATTTAGAGTAGTAATTAAACTTGAATACTGCCTCATAAACAAAAGATAAACAATAAACCAGCCACATTCCCTGCTGTTTCATAGCTTTCTTTCCCAGATGTTTTAGCCTGATAATTTTTACACAGTGAACTACCTAACATGGAGTTTTGTGGACAGAGGTTGAGAGTGAGGGTTTTTGGTGTGTTTTTTTTTAAACCTCTTTTTTCCCTCCAAAAAGCAAGATGCAGAGGATTTTTCCACTACTTAGATTTTTTTTAAAATTCTGATAAAATAAATACTTAATGCAGATGTGCTTTAAAGATAACTCTATTTCTTTTTCTAAGATATCGTTTATTTATTTTTTCTTCAAAACTAATCTTGTCATGAGTGTCTTTTACACTTATAAAGAGGAACATACTTTTATTTAAGTAAAATTTGATAAGTCAGAAAAAGAAAAGCTTGACAAGGCACAGTTTTCCTTCCCTTTCCCCTGCTTTCCACCCCATGCGTCCTCCCCCAAGACCCACGGTGCTCTACGCGGTACTCTTCCTTGGGTGCCAAGGGTTTCTCTGTCCAGCTCTGGAACCTTCCACCGTCAGCCATGATCTTTCTAATTGTCAGGTACTAGTCGGCCGTTCAATGCAGAAGCCATGTTATTTTCACTGGGTGGGGTAATTACTGAAAGCTGAGAATAGCTGCACTAAAGACAGAGGGATACTTTCATGATCCCATTAGCATAAGAGTGGGTAAATTATTCATGCCAAGTGAGGATTCTATGGGGAAAAGTATAGTTAATGCACATAGTTTTTAAATGTATCCCTTTCTGCTCTGAGACTAAATTCTTGTTGGAATCAGTTCTCAGACATTTACGGGAAAGCTCTGGTGGCGTGTTAGACGCAGTTCATCTCTCTCTGTTTGCGGCGCTCTCAACAGAGACCATCTGGCAAAGATCCAAAAGGTGATTAAACAAAATGATCAGCTCTTGTTGCTGTGTTACATGTCCAATACTCCGGATTAAAAAACATGACCCACGACAGTCAAGCTCATGTCATGCCTCGCCTCCTCCCCCCTCCCGTTTCCGTATAAGAATTCAGATGGCCCACAAATGTGTGTGCCATCTTTGTGTCCTTATGGCCCATAATCATGAACAGGTTGTGCAAATGGCTCTTTCTGTAGCACTGTCTGTTCCAGCAGCATAGAAGCATTTCATATTAATTGGGTCAGTCTAATATTCATATTGACATGGGGAAAAATTACTAAAATTTATTCTTATAGCAGACAATGAATATGTGTGCTTTCTGCCATGAGGGAAGTGAAATCTGACAACTGGCTTGTGCAACTGATTAATTTTTCTTAAAACTGGAGAAAATCAAAGCATGAAAAACTGTCATTCTCTGAAAACAGTGCACAACCCTTTGTAACTAAACAAAATGGATTGGGTTGGGGGGCTTTGGAGGAGCTTGTGGAAAGGAGCTCTGGTTTTAACACCATAATCAGGGATGAATTTACAGTGCCATTCAGAGTCCTCCTCCCTCCCCATAAACAAGCTGATAATCACAGGGAAGCTGACTTCCAATTAGCCCTTCCTTCCCTCACACACGGATCAGGGTGTTTATATGTCCTCCTGAAGCTCTGATATGTCACTACTGAGTTGATACAGCTCATGTCACATTCAAAAGTTGGGAAATAAAATGTTTTCTTATGAGGAAATCCTGCTAATAATAAGCAAGGTAATTTTCAACCCATCATTTCACGATTGAGCGAAGGTAAAAATGCCAAGATTTGTGACTAAGGGACAGATGTATCTTATCTTTGAGGTTTTACACCAAATGCCAAGTAGAAATATAAATTGAACAAACCAGACATTGTGAGGAAGCGATCGAAGAAATATTGAGATGAAATCTTGGAATGAACTATATATGTATATTTATAACAATGCTGCGCATTGCTCACATTTGCATACGCCGGGACTCCGATTTTATGAAGGGGCAGTTTCATGTCTGTTAGTTAAGGCACACAAAATACAAGACTATTAGCTTATCCAGAGACGATGCTTGGCCAGTGAACGTTGTGGGAATAGTCTATGACTGATACTGTAGGCTGAATTGGAGTGCAAATGTCAAGACAAGATAAAGAATAAAGCAAAAGGGAAAAAAATTCTTAAAAACCACTTTAAAACATCATCAGTCCTTGACAGCTCTCCTTTCAAGGGAGGGTAAGCAGTAGGTTAGAAACACAGGCAGGCGCAGTTCTCGGTGAGGGGAAGTGAGGTTCCCCTGGAGTCAGTGCAGTGTGGCAGATGAAAGCGACTTGCATAGCCTTGGGGGTCTTAAGGCTATTATAGGGCAACTCATGCTCTGTTATCATGCTGATTTTTCAATTGATTTTTGGCTGAACAGTACTTGTTGAAGCCCTCCAGAGCATCAAACGCAGCCTGGTGTTGCTATACATTGTAATACACGTGTTCTATTTTCCCCTTCATTGTCTTCCCTTCGCTTCGGAAGAATAGTCTACACTGACGCCATGTTATTATTTCCCCCTTCCTCTTTCTTTCTGTTTCTACCCTCAGAGAGTTTCTTGACATTCTTACTGGTGTTTCTTTGGGGGATGGGTAGTGGGAGAATAACTTTTTATTGATCTTGCTAGGCTGACATTTGTTTTTAATTTGGCCTCTAAAAATATTTTGATGTCACAGCAGACAGTAATATAAACCATTTTTATCTACTAAATTTGTCTCTCGGTAGTCTTGAGCTACCCACTTTCTTTCTAATGACCAAGAAAATACTATGGGATTTCGCTAAAATCTAGTTTCTCATTAAAATGAAAGTGACCCATTTCATTCTACAGGGCTGGGCCAAAGTACTTTTATAGTTGATGGATGAAAATTAATTCAATAATTAATAAATAATAATACAAGAATTAACTCTGGGTTTCATGTACTCACAGCTATAAAGCTATTTTGGCCCCACCCTGTCTGTCGTGATAGGGTCCCTCAGTTTGCTGGGGAGAAGGGGGGGGTAATGGAGGCAGACCTAGAGGAAGGGTGTCCCTGCCTCTCCTTTGCCTAGGGCACTCTTTCGTCATCTCCGGAAGCCTTCCTGATTTGCCCAAATAGAGGACAGTGTCCCCTTTTCTGTATCCTGGCACTTTCTACCTCCATCTTTCACATTCTGTGTTGTAATTATTTGGTTCTGGATTGCTCTCACGTCTTTTCCAAAGCAGGGATAGTCACTTATTCAACTCTCTAGCAATAGTAGGTCCACTTTTGAATCAATTAACAAAACCCACAGATTTCACTTTTTTCTCTTTTTAAGGTGGACAAACTGATCAAAACTTTGCACCTATGTACTCTGATGTGCCCCACAACATAGACAAACTATTTTGAACATATTGATACATTCAATCTCATCCCATTACATCCTTAAGAGATACTAAAAAAATAGTCTGGCTGGCATGGCTCAGTGGTTGAGCATCGACCTATGAACCAGGAGGTCACGGTTTGATTCCCGGTCAAGGCACATGCCCGGATTCCTGGCTCATTCCCCAGTGGGGAGTGTGCAGGAGGCAGTCAATCAGTGATTCTCTCTCATCATTGATGTTTCTATCTCTCCCTCTCCCTTCCTCTCTGAAATCAATAAAAATATATTTAAAAATAGATAATAAAATATTTCCTTTTACTGAAATTTTGCTGTATACCACACTACCTTAAATAAGCTAATGGACCACCAACTCAGACTTAGAATTCTTTTGGTAATAGGTAGGTTCTTAAATTTTAGATTCTTATTGTAAGTAGTGTTTGTCTTATTTGTCCTTTAATGATGTCTTAAATTATGTACATATGGCCAGAATTTGGAGATGGGATTTTTTAATGATGCTATCTCTACCAAAAAAAGTAGGTAGATATGTTTTTTAATATAATGGCAAGCCTACTAAGGAAAATTGCTTAATGTGGCAGTTTCCTATGATGAACTCAGAGTCCATTTTGCTTGTACTGCTTGTTTAGGATGAGAATGACCTTGGGGGAAGTCATTGGTCTTCACACACAGGTAGTCTGGAAGTAATTCGTGAATTTTTAGGCCCCACATGCTTTTGTTGATTTCCTACATATGTCCTTTAGTTGTTTCATAGTTTGCTTTTGAGTAAGTATAATTATTTTGGGTGACGCAAGCAAAACCTTGTAGTGAGCTCTTTTTCATCTGCTTGGGGTTCTGTTCAGAATCTTGGACTGTGAGTCAAGAGGCCTGCAGAGGGCACAGACTGAGGAGGCAGAGGCATGGGTTCAAATCCCAATTTGACCCAGTCTCTGCCAGATTTAGTTTCTACATCTGCAGAGTGGGGGAAAGCCTGCATGTGCTGGAGATTCCATCAAGTAAGAGTCCATAACATCGCCTGGAACCAGCCACTGTTCGTTCCTTTATTCCGTTGTCCTTCTGTCCTGTGCTGACACTGATTCGCTCCATGGCCTTGGATGAGTCTCTTAATCTCTTTGGACTTTTGCTTACCTGTGAAAAGGACTGAATTTGGTGATCTTTCCATTCAAGCTCCAGGAATTTGATGTTTACATTCATGGGCCATAATATTTTTCTATTTGTACTTACTCTTTGTTAACATATTTTTTTTTTAATTTAGAGCTATACTAGGAGCAATTTTAGTTCCCTGATTTTATAGTCTAGTTATAACATGTAGTGAAATAACATTTTTTTTTGTTTCTTGCTTTTGTTTACAATGAGAGCTTTTTCTTTTCTTGGTTCCCAGTTCATTTTCCAGGGATCGTAGAATGTCACAATTCAGGCATAGGGCACTTCAGGTGATGCCTTAATATCAACCACTGTTCAGCCAGATAGGAATGAGGGGTATTTTGTAAATACAGAGCAACTTTTCCATTATCATTATCTAATCAATTAGACCCTCCCGGTGTGGGAATGTCTATACTTCACAAGAACACTAAATGCTGATCATTACAGAGGCTGAGACTAGATCCTTTCCTGAAATGTATTCCAAACAACTTCACAAAAATCTAAAAGGATTTTCAGGAGAAACTTACACCAGTTCAGTATATTTTACTGGGTTCTAATTCTTTTTAGGCTGATAATTCCCTTCAGTCAGTAGAATATTTGCTTCATCAAAACACTTATTCCTTAACCCTCACCACCAGTTAGAGGTGTTACTGTTGCCTCAAAACCAAGAATTCATTTTTTTAAGTTTGAAGATTTTCAAAAGTAGATGAGGAGTGTAAAATTTCATATTTCTCCTTCCAACTAACATTTGTAATAAATGCCATCCACTAAAATAAAACCTCCAAAGTTTCTATATACTAAATGTGAATGAGGAAGAAAAGCTGATAAATCCTGGATTATTGAAAGCCTGTTGAATCTGCCTCGTGGGTATCTTTTCATGGCATAGTGTTGCGCATTGGGGCAGATATGTAGGTACACATACCTGTCTGGAGGGCAGAAGCCCTCAATCTTTCAAGACATCTAAGTGTATGCTGCTTAAATTCAATACACAAAGATATTCACTGAGCAAGGCACCCTGGGAATAAAAACATAGAAATTACACGGGTCCCTGCCTTCAGTAGTTTACCATCACCCAGGAGGTGGGGGCACCATGGCATGTCTATACCTAACTCTTATGCAAGATAGATATTCATTTTGGGGGATGCTCCGAGGAAGACTTGTTGACATGGAGGCGGCGTGGTGTAGAGAGAATGGCAGCTTTGGAAGCAGGGGGCTCTGAACGCTCATCCTCGCCCGGCCACTTCTAAGCGGCAGTCTTTACACGTTTCTTCACCTGTAAACTGGGAATAATAATTATGTCATAGGATAGTTGTTAGGATTAAGTAAACATCGGCTTTTAAAAAGTCCAGGTTGATGACTACGTGGAATCCCCCAAATATGCTCTTCCTTCAACATTTATTGACCACCTGATTAGTGCCAAGCACTGTCCTAGGTGCTAGTGATATAAAGTGAATAAGGTGCGGCCCGTATTTTCTTTATATGCTTTAGTAACGCAGAAATGTAAACAACTAAACATGCATGCTTCTGATGCTGCATCTAACATGTAAGTGTAAAGTGTTTCAGAAGAGGGAGTGATGAATTCTGTCTGAAATATGCTTGGAAGGCTTCACAGAATTGGTGAGATTTTACAAGGTTTTGGTGGCTTTCGGTGGGTGTTTTCAGGTGGACATGGTAGGGAGGGATGGGGCGCACATGGGACAACCAACGTGAGGGCCCAGAAGTGTGAAGCAACATGGTATGTGCAGAGCAACAACCAGATCATTACAGCTGCTTGTGCGAGAGAATGTGAGCTGGGAAGGGTGGCGGGAGAGGCAAGTAGGGGCTGATGTGAAGATCCTCCTTTACCACAGTAAGAGGCTTATACCTAATCCTGTGGAGCACTGTTTACCAAACGTTCCTGGGGATGAGTTGCTCCTAAGGGGCGTGTAAATACAGAGTCCCAGGCCGACCGCAGATACTCAGGATCAGGGTCTCCATGGGCAGTCCTGGGAGCCTGAATTTTTAATCCATGCCCCAGGGAAACCCTGCTCTGGGATGAGGGGAACACATTCAAGGAATTTAAGCAAAAGGGGTTCATGATGAAGTTTACATTTTTTTAAAAGCCCTTTTAGATTGTGGAGAATACATTGGAAGGAAACAAGACTAACAATAGGATATGGGTTAATACTGCAGAAGACAGGTGAGGGCTGCATTAAGGCAGTGGCAGTAGAGATGGGGGGGAGCAGACTGATAGAGAGATGACATGTGGGAAGAAGGGAAGGGGACAGAGTTTAAAATAACATGCAAGCCTTTCCCTTGGTACAGGTGCTGCAGTCTAGTTTTCTTTTTCCCCTGCCATGAGTTTTAAAGTGTGGACATTGGTCAACCAGTGGAGAAGAGGGGAAAGAATGTTCTGTTTGCACATGGATAGTTGTTGAAGTGGAAATTCTGATGCACGTTGGGTGAATAATGACTCTTTTGGGGGCAAAGCTCTGTATTTCTACCCCTTGCAGACTTCAAATGCACATTAGCAAATTAGAGGATCTGAAAATTCCTGGGCAGTGTAGCACAGTGGTTAAAGATGTGGCCTTTGGCGTTGTCCTGCCTGCCTTTAAATCCTCAGATCTGTCACCTGTCAGGGGCAAGTCTCCAACCCTCAGCATTGCATCTGCAAAAGGGGAGTAATAAATAATATCTAATCTGAACTGATTTGGGGGATAGGGATTAAATGCCATGCTTTACATAAAATGACAGTGATTTTTGTGCTTGGTTCATAGGAAATAAAACATTAAAAATATTGGTTTGATAATTGCCTTTAAAATAGCTTTTTTTTCTCCTGTTAAAAAAAATAGCTTGAGAACTAACCCCATTAATTGGCATCATGATGAATCACCTAAAAATGAAATCCTGCATTCACACCCAGGAAAGGGAAGTTGCCGCATGTTGTAAAGCTGGAAGAGCATCTACTGCCCTAAGCCGGGCTCTCAGCCCTCCACCAGCCCCAGGCTCAGCTGGTTGGAAGTAACTTCTTTCTTTTGAAGTCCTATTCCACATTCCTCTGATGCTCTCTGCTGACAATCAGGCTCTTCTGTGCTACAGCCATTGGTTATGTGACCTATTTATTATCCTATTTGACTGTAAGATTCTTGAGGACAGTTTTCATGTCTTAGGCATCTTCCCCTTCTGCCCCCATTGTGCTATGACAACGTAACAGGCCTTCAGTAATATATATATATATATATATATATATATATATATATATATATATATAATTTTTTGGATGGGAAGATTGGGTCCATATTGTGCAGGCCATTGAATAGCAGGCTAGAGAGTTTGTGCTTGATTTGGTAGGTAATAGGGACCTATTGAAGATTTTTGAATGGGGGTAGTGACATAATCGCCTTCCTTTTGAATGCCAACGACGAGTTCTCGACTGTGTCTTCCACGGTCAAAATAGCAGACCCATATGCTTGCCTGAAATACTGTTTATTTGAAAGCGCGAATATTCTTTTGAATGAAGAAGCAAATTTCAAGTAGCTTTAAACAAAAAAAGCTTTGACATTCTTTGTAAAGTAATTTAAGCACTTACATCGTGATTCACAATTTATACATAACATCATTCTCGAAAGTTGTATATAAGAACACCATTTTTTAAATTTATATAGCATTGCTATAATTATTAACAACTAGAAATGACTCAACAGGATTGAGTAAATATATATTCTTCAATATTTGGAAAACCACGGTTCCAAGGATATTTAAGTAGACATTACTAGAAAAAATAAAATAAAATAAAAGACTTTGTGGTTAAATAGATTGAACGCTGGAGTCGAGCAGGGCTTCCTTTAGCACAGGAATTTTCAGATCCTCTAATTTGCTAATGTGCATTTGAAGTCTGCAAGGGGTAGAAACACAGCTTCGCAGGCTCACTTAACCATTGAAACCCTTTTGTGTATTGTCTCTGGGGACCAATCTTCCTCGGAACACACTCTGGAAAACTGTCCTCGACTGCTTCTTTCATTGAACTACTTTCAGAGAGGGTTTAATATCCTCGGGAGTCTTCTTGCATCTTGTATTTAAGAGGTAGGTCCGCGTGGGCCCAGGATCAATTTTCAGTCGTGTAAAAAGCAATTTCCTCTATGGTCAGAAGCCTGGTGGACTTCAGCGATCCTTGCACATAATGTTCTGTAACCCAGCTATCCTTGTGGTTCTACTTTATTGTATTAATCGGACTATATTTCCTGAATATCCCTGGAGTGTTTGGCTCAATGCAAGCACATTTGGTTACATCCTCAAAAATTTATAAATGAGGATCCCAGCAGAATCCCGTTATGAATTGTATTAATAGTTAGTTTGATGCATATTATATGACGTTTCCTCAAAAGCAAACTTATTTCTTTTTAATTTATTTTTAAAGTAGCCACGGAGTTGGAGGCTGGATGGTAAATCTATAAGGGGAAGGGGAGAGGAGGAGAGAAAACAACTTTCTTCATTAGGAGTGGATGGCTTGGGCTCTGCTTTCTTCAGATGGTGAGCAATGGACTGGATATACTGTCCATCCATTGGGAAGTTTCTGGAAAACAGAGCTGCAAAAGCCCAAGTTGCCTGAATCTTGATGTTCTGGGATTTCCAGTTTAGCAGAATGTTAGCACCAACTGGTTGCCACTAGGTAGGAGTTGCATCTACTGGCAGTAAAATGTTCCCTGACTCTTCCTTGTTGTTGGAGGGTGCCCAGAGGCATCACGTTCAGGGGCATTCAGGAGGGGCAGCGTTTGACTCCTCTTGTTCATCAGTGAGGGGGAAGCCTCTGCACTCAGACATTATCTTCCTGAGCATTATGGCGGGATTGCCCACATCGGTGTGTCGCCCCCTTTTGGCTGTAGGAGGGAGAATTAGGCTGGGCATGCCTTGTCTCTCCACCTTGGAAATGAGCAAGCGGCTAGTGATACAACTAAGACTACCTTTGCAGCATGGTGGGAAAAAGCTTGATTTTGTCTTGTTTGTCAAGAAGCCTTTTTACCCGGTTTTGAACTCTTTATAGCAGTTAGCTCAGAACATTGCAACACTTCCGAAAGATGTCCTTATTTTATAGGGAGGAACTTGGAGAGCCAGTGATAATTGGAGAGCCAATGATCTTTAATATCATGAATCAACTTGCAAACCTGAGAGCAGAAACACAGTTTACAGTTCTTTATGCATTCAGATTTTGATGTTTCTGCACATGTGAGCTATGTATCCCAGCATAGCTATCAGCTACTTGATGGTTGAGAGTTATCGCTGTGTTTCTTATTCGAAATAGAATTCTAGTTGCTCATTTTCCACTGGTATAAAGTGTGAGTTGCTTTCAGATGGCAAAAAAAAAAAGAAAGAAAGAAAGAAAGGAAAGAAAGAAAGAGAGAGAGAAAGAAAGGAAGGAAGGAAGAAAGAGAAAAAGAAAATAAAAGAAAGGAAAACAAAAATTGGACCCTGGTTGAAATAAATTTACACTGAAAAGTAATGTGTCAGGCTTTTTAAAAATTAGAGGGAAAAATGCTACTCTTACACATTGCTGTGTTGTTTCATATGTTGGGCATTTAAGGCAGAAATATCAGTGAGCTTCCCTTTGAACTTGACAGGAACCTTGAAACTTACTGCTTTGTAGGTGGGTAGTGAAAGCCCTGACTTCATGGACATCTTTTTGCCTCATAAAACATCACTCTAGAGACACTAATCTCTGAAGCTGTGACATTTTAACTTTTTCATCTGCACCAGCGTACTTTTTATCTTATTTTTTTAACTTTTTACTTAAACCGACTGGCCTCTTTTTGGGCATGTTATCTGATAACATTTGCTGAGTTTTTATGGTACCCTTGACAGCAGGAGGTAAGGAAAACAAAAGCTGAGAAATCAATCTTGATTACAGAGGGCCTCTCACCTACTGCTTGCTCCATAGACCTGCTCTCATACCTAACAAAAGGCGCTGTGCAGAGTTTGTGAGAAAGAGACACTGGTGGAATACATTATTTCAATTTGACAACTAGTTAATAGCTACTAATTTGTAGCAACTTAGTGGATATTCTTAGTATTTTGACTTAGGGTTTGATTCCTCGTGGAGAACATTAGCACACGGGAAATGGTTGAGTTTGTCAAAGTGTCAGTCACCAAATCTGTGACGGATTTATTAGGTGGAGTTGGTAGTTAGGGGGACAAGAAGCAGGTACAAGGTTATGGCTGGAGATCTCACCAACTCCTACAGATTTAAGGGAAGTGTTTCTGTGCTCTATGGAGAAATTATTCAAAATTCAAAAGCTCATAACTTTGCTTTAAAAAATTTTTTTAATTTAAATTTGGTTTTTCAATTACAGTTTATATTCAGTTTTATTCTGGATTAGTTTCAGGTGTACAGCATAGTGGTTAGACAATCATGTACTCTACAAAGTGTTCCCCCTGATATTTCCAGTGCCCACCTGGCACCTTACGTAGTTATTACAGTATTATTGACTATATTCCCTTTGCTGTGCTTTATATCCCTGTGAATATTTTATGACTACCAAGTTATACTTATTAATCCCTTCACCTTTTTCACCCAGTCTCCCACCCCTGCACCCCCTCCGGCACCCATCATTCTGTTCTCTGTGTAAAAGCTCATAACTTTGTTTTTAAGAGCATGGAGTTACACATAACTAGGTCTGAATCCTGACTCCCACACACAGTGTGACCTTATTTAACTTGTTTAAATTTCCTCATTTATAAAATGAGGATTACCACACCTTTATAGAGATCCTGGGAGAATTAAGTTAGATGATGCAGGCCAGGCATATATAATACAACATGCTCCATAAGAATATGCATATGATCATTGACTTTTTATTAGTTTGGGGTCCATAGCTTTAACAGTAAACCCATTTAACTTTCTTTGAATTTCTGTTTCAGTCTACAGTATAATGTGGTTTCTAAAAATATGAGAATAATAGCCTAAGATATTTTGCTTCTCTATTTTCTCCTGGTCCTCTCACACAGACATACAGAGATAGGATTTGTAGGCAAAGGAGGCTCAGGTCAGGGTATAAATCTGGGAGAATTATGAGGCCAAAACGCTCTGTTTCCTGGGTAGCATGCTTTGGTTCTAAGTCGAATATGGTCCCACTCTCCTTTCCCTTCCTTCCTTCCTTCCTTCTTTCCTTCCTTCCTTCCTTCCTTCCTTCCTTCCTTCCTTCCTTCCTTCCTTCCTTTCTTTTTTGCACCTGAAGGCCAGAATGGAGTGAGCTCAGCTACCAGATTCTGACTATGGCTCTTCCGTTTAGCCTGTGGAAGGTGCAGTGTGGGGCAGCTTGGTGAGGCCCTGAGGTTATGGGCTCAAACTTCAGAGCGGAAGAGCCTGGGCAAGCTTCCAGTTTCAGCTGCCTGGAACCCAGGTTCGTGCGTTATGAGGGAGCATGAGGTGATCATGTCGGCCTGGCATGGGATAAGCATCCATTAAATGTTAGTTGTTAATGTTATCATCATCTCTGTAAGCTCTCACGGACTTACCTTATATCTCTGGGTGATGAGAATATTGGGGGATCCTTAGGTCTTTTCCAGTTCTAAAAGGCTGTATTTATTAATTTTTAAATAATATAATTCAAATTCTAAATTACATCTGAAAAGTGGTACCTCACTTTTAGTTTTATCTTTCTGCTTCTTAATGCATTCTTACATAGTCTTTCATTTGATTCCCACAGAATTTCTCAGGTTTTACCCATTTTCTGGATGAGGCAGCAAGATTGGCCATGAGGAGGGTCAGTTACTTGCCTGTCACCATAGAGAAAAGATGCAGGAGAATTAAGACAAGGCCATTGAATTTTTTTTCCTGTTCTTTACCTACAAAATACGTTTTGCATAGAAAGACACTCAGTTCACAAATGATGTAAAATGTAATAATGGCAACTGACTGTCTTGGGAGAGTTATTATAACCCCCATGCCATCTCTCTAATCAAAAGACTGCCACCCTTCTATTAATTCTTTATTACAGCCTTTTATTTTTATTTCTTCAACTGGAGCCTGAGCTCTCACATGCCACTTGTTAAAGATTTTAAATCAGTTACTTATGCTTTGAAAAGTAATTTTTTCTATCTTTTTTTTTCATGTATGTTGGTCAAATACACAGGGTCAATCTTTGAGAAGGAAGGGAAGAGGTAAAAAATTAAGTTGGCACATTCTAAAGGCTTAGTTCTCTTCTCCTTGTACTTAGATATGAACAAGAATACAAGAGGTGCTGAGCCATAAACTAATGAGCCTGCTTTTCTTCCAAGAGTTGGCAGTTGTATATGAAGTTGGTATTTCATAATCACCAACCTCATATATAATTAAATAATGCTTATTTGCATTTTACTATTTGCTCTTTGCATCAGACATTCAATGGCTTTGGAGATAATAAGAATTCTGCCACCCAAAGAAAATCTACCCGTTCCATTAGCAACATATGCAACTGGATAAAAAAAAAAATTGGAGAGTTAGTACATATTTCATACTGTGGGTTTTTAAAAGATACTTTTGTGTGCATAAAAAGACTTTCTCAAAGATGTTCATTTCAATTTCCTTTTTAATTTGCTCTCCAACATCGCTTAATTACCTCTGCAACCTGCTAGAAGAACTCACTAGATGGACTTAAAAAATTAAATCAGAATGATTACTCTTTAGCTATAAATGGGTTTTAACATCTTGTTTTTATCTGGCATGAAAACATCGCAGCAATAAAATAAAACCACACTCTTTAATTGAAAAGTACTTCTGCAATATTCAAACCGAAGTGTCAGTCACGTGTATTGTTCAAATTCTTCGGAGCTCCTGAATTACTTAAAAGGTGTCCTGAGTAGTCTGAGAAAGTTATTTTCTGCCCCGCCACAGAATAAAAAAAGAGCCAGTCAGGGTTTCCTCTTCTCTTTGGCAATATTTTTTCTCTAAAGGATTTCTTGACACTCTCTTTAGTTCTTGACTTCCAGGGCTGTTCCTGACAAATCTCCAGAGATGTATTTCAGTGCCTACGGTAGTGTCAAAAGCATGAAGCCACACGCCCAGGTGCCATGACCTCACATTTGATTGCCTGCAATGCCCCAGATAAAGTGCTTAAACTGCAGCCTGTCTCGGGGCTTGCAGAATTTACATTATGCATTTTTGAAAGGCTATACTTTGAGGTGGGACCATGTGAGTCGTTTTAATCTCTAGCTGACCCAGCCTTGAAAACTTCTGGCAATATTAGTTCACAAGGAATGGTAAGAATGAGAATATTAAAGCATCATTTCAAAATCATGTTGTACCCGATAGTTACAGTTTTCTATACCTTTGTAAAGATTTTAAAAGTACATTTGTAAATATCCAGTTATCTTTGCATTTGACATTTCAGAGGGAATTAGTTGCCTAAGAAATGATAGCAGACAATAGATAATTTATTCCCTCTTTAGAAATGTTGTGCTTGTTTGTTGATTTTTACTCACTGGATTGGGTTTGTGGTTTAAAGAGAAGTTAATCCTGACTTTCCTAAAACCTATAGAATTTCAGGATTTCTTAAAGACAATGGCCTTTGATACTCCAATCCAATAAAAATTTCCCATGTGTAAGTAATTTCCTATACCCTCTTTTGCTCAAGTTCTGGGACAATGTCGATGGTGTCTGCACAGTTAAAATTAAGTCAAGACTTGATTAATTATTCAAGTATTTTGGCTAATGAAAATAAATATTTTATTTTCCACACCAATAAAAAATTAACCTAAATTGGTTTTAATTTCTCAAATTTACTTTACCCTTGTAGATATGTTTTATTGTGTCATTGACTATAATGTCTCTTTTCTTCTAAATTTTTATAAATGATATGGATTTTTTTATGATTGTGGATGTTTAAAGTTTGATAATTTATGGTATATTTTTCCATAATTATACAAATATGCTCAATATAGTACCTCTGTATTGGTAGTTTGATTTCAGCTCTGAGAATAAGTGGATGTGTACAAAGTCATCTTTAATTTTCTAGTTTTTTATTTATTTGATATATCGTATGGAGACACAGATGAAGCATTTTTCTCTTGATTCCTTAAGTTTAGAAAAAATAATATTTTATTTTGGTTGGGATATCAGAACAAGTCATCACTAGACTTCAGTATCTCTTTATTCTTTGCTTTTGTAACTACTCTCCTCAGAAATCACTTACTATGAAGTTCCTTTGATCAAGTTTTTCATTTATTGTATATTAAACAAATTGTCTTGTTTCATACCTCAACCAGTTCTAGTCTAAGAACTATTTGGCTCAAGAAGAGTTTTAACTCAGATCTTGCAATTCAACACCCATTGGCTGAAGGCAGTTCTTCTCTTTATCCTTATAATGTCTCATATGCCATTAGGGAAGAGAAAAAAATAATGTGATGTCTGAGCTAATTCCTTGTGTTTAAGAATTTTAAAGAATGCTACCTTGGATCTATCATTATCTTCCCAGATGTCAACTTTATTTAGCACTACATCTTTATTGTAGCTTGAGACCCAGTTCTTCTATTTGATTATTACCATTGTTGGATTAAAAATAACAGACCTAAATCAAGAAAAAGTGTCTATGATATACATGTCCAAATTTGGCAGCTATAGCAGAAACATTATCATTATCACAGCCAATATTTGGAAACTACTTTATGGCAGATATTGTACTACATATATTTAGTGTAATCTAATCTTTATAACTTGTGTAGGTTTTTCAGTTGGAAAAGCAGAGGCTTAGAGAAGCTAAAAAGGTGGCCAGGCCAACATCCTAACTCAGGTCGGTCTGACCCCAAACGCAGACACTTAACCACTCGGCCACACCCTGTCTATAAGAAGAGAGGAGGTGTCAGTGGTATCAGATACCTTTTGTCAGTCTAGAAATTGGGGCTGGAGATGTTTTCCCCATTCTGAAAATCTTTATATTTTGTATATTTTCTGTCTTATACCCAGACATTTCTCTAAATTGTTTCATCCATCATAGGGCCAAGCAACATTAGAGATAAACTCATATCTAGAAATCTTCCCCATAAATTCTGGTTTGATGGCAGATATTTACGTAATGCCATGTATAATCTTGAGACACTGTTGGTGATAGATAGAATTGGCATCTTAGCACATTCCCGGAAGGCCACACAGAGTCTTCCAACATTTTTCTGATATTGTTTAACAATCAGGTAACCTAACAAAGAAAATTTGCTAAGTCATTATCTGGATGAATAGGATGATGATGAAGGTACAAAAATCACTGGTTGCCAAATTTATCAGATATTCCAGTAAACATCAGGTTAGATTAGTTAAATTGAAAACCTAATATTTATTAGAGAATCCGTATGTCACATAATAGAACTAAAAAGTAGGAGAATGTCAATTTGGATAAATTCTTTAAGAGCTCTTAAATGTAGATTTTATACCAGATAGCTGATTTTTCCAGGAAAAAAAACACTAAAATTTGTGAAGGATCTCATTGGAATTTCTTCCAGGTAGTTGCAAAGAATAAACATGGATATTTATTTTGACTTAAATATTGGTTGACCTGTTCAATGTCCCTGGTCATAGGACAAGACCACAGACAAAGTTAAGATGAGACTCAAGTTGCATGTTCCGGTCTTCCCTGTGAAAGTCCCCCCCCCCCCAGCCTCTTTGATCATGTCTTTGGGGTCTACACTCCTTTCTACAGCTTTATATTTTTGCAACTAAAGTTTTTTATTGATCTCTGCTGTTATTATTACAACTTTTGACTTTGAAGGAGGGGCATTCTCAGTATTTTTTCAAGCCTACTTTAGCAGTCCTAGTTCCTCTCTGAGAAGACAAGTTAGAATATGTCAGTGTCATGGGCAGACATCAGAATTATGCCAAGGACCTCAGTAAGAGGGAGGACCGACTTGTTAGGTTAAGGCCACATGCAAAGTGTGTTGAACTGGAGATCAGAACTTTGAGTCATAGGTCACACTACTGGCTCACCCTGGGCATCTGGGTGCGTGGAAATTTCTCGTGCCCTTTGTTACAATTTGCTCTTGAGGCAAAGCAAACACATTTTAGTAGGCCTCTGAGCAGGTCATTGACACGGACTAGAGTGTCAGCAGCTGAAAGTTCTAGTCTCGGCTGTAATTTCTCCTGTGAGCTTAGGCAATTCTCTTGGAAAAATAAAATGCCTTATTTTGAATTTACAAAATGGTATTGATTTATTTTATATTCTGCCTGCTTCTTTTAGCAGTCTTAAGATTTTTTTAAACATTCTTTTAAGGTGTTTTATGGCTCCTATTTTATTTAGAGTGGAGATCCAGGTTTCAAAAGTTAAAAGAAGCCCTAACTGGTTTGGCTCAGTGGATAGAGTGTCGGCCTGCGGACTGAAGGGTCCCGGGTTTGATGCTGGTCAAGGGCATGTACCTTGGTTGCGGGCACATCCCCCAGTAGGGGGTGTGCAGGAGGCAGCTGATCAATGTTTCTCTCTCATCGATGTTTCTAACTCTCTATCCCTCTCCCTTCCTCTCTGTAAAAAAAAAAGTTAAGAGAAAATGGTACACTTATGAAAAGGGTTTTAGAAAAATTGGTTCAGTGACTACAATCTTAGTTTCTCTGGTCATCTCCCTCAAAGGCCCCAAATTCCTGCGTCCTTGTATAATTTACTTCAAAAAAATAATTTGGTCACTATTTTAAATGTTAATTGCTAGTATTGAATTCCAAATGAGTGACTTGACAAGTTAGAGTAACAAGCTACTTCTGAAATACTCTTAATCTGTTTTGAGTGTGGATGCCTTTGCAACTAAGAACCTTAACATGTAGTAGTTTTGTGCTTTTACCTAAAGACCTATACTTAAAGATATTTTACAGATGCAAGTACATCATTGTTTGATGTAGAATTTTATGGATTATAGTGACTAGTCTGCTTTTGGGTGAGATGTAAATTAGTCATCTCTGTCCTTGAACACTTCCACTGTGGGCTTGTGTGACCTTCTCTTAGGGCAGTGGTTCTCAACCTGTGGGTCGCGACCCCTTTGGGGGTCGAACAACCCTTTCACAGGGGTCACCTAAGACCATCAGAAAACACATATATAATTACATATTGTTTTTGTGATTAATCACTATGCTTTAATTATGTTCAATTTGTAACAATGAAAATACATCCTGCAAATCAGATATTTACATTGCGATTCATAACAGTAGCAAAATTACAGTTATGAAGTAGCAACAAAAATAATTTTATGGTTGGGGGTCACCACAACATGAGGAACTGTATTAAAGGGTCGCGGAATTAGGAAGGTTGAGAACCACTGTCTTTGGGCATCTGATTTTATTGTGATTCTCTAACACAGCTTCTTTTAAGGAGATACCCTGGTCCCTTTGGCCCAGTCTCCCAATTGCTCCACTGTGACACTTAGAAGAATATTTATGTACATCCAGTGGGAAGGTCCATGTTGACTTTAGAGTTAGAGCACCTGGAGCTGGCGTCCTGTGTTCAGCTAATGTAGTAATAAGAATAAAAAAATATAGATGTGGACAGTCACACCACCAAGAAGGTTCAGATGCAAATCTGTGCAGAAGTCTAACCATGCCCATTGAAAATTATTAACTGCATCATGTATTATCTGTAGAGGATTCTTAACTTTTTGGTTAATTTCCCTTCTTGATTGATAGGGCTGCAAACTGTGTGATACTCTCAAAATAGACAATAAATTCATGCCACTTCATTATTAGGTACCTATTTTCTTCCCAGATTCCTTTGGCAGATAAAACATAATTCTGGCCCAAAAGTTTCTATTTTTAGGGCCTTCTCTACAATTGTTAGAATTGTGCAGAATTCTTGCATTCTATAGCTAATGCCTAATGCTAAGTATCATATTCATGGTACTACTAGGAATGGTGATACACTTATAAGTCATTACAAGATCATACACAGGTTAATTTTATTCACTTTGTTTCATTGTATCCCACCCAAATGTCTATAAAAGTTTAGATACCAGTTTCACCTCCTATAAAATATATATATATCCTATATAATAAATAAATATATATATCCTATATAATAAAGAGCTAATATGCACATGGTCATCAAGCCCTCATGCCCGCACGCCCTCGCGCCCTCGCACCGGGCTGGGGGACCTGAGGCTGCGCCCCCCCGCCCGTCGGGGCTAGACCGGGGTGGGGCCAGCCAGGTCTGGGTCTCGCTCGATTTTGAGGTGTGTGCAGGAGGTGGGCGGGGACTTGACTCTGGGTCTTGCAGCGTGCCCCAGACTCTGACAGGAAGGAGATTTTCATATACATTTGACTAATTTTCTTTTATCTCTGACACTTCTATTATAGAGAAAGGGCAAATAGCAATATTAAAATATTTCCTCTAAATTCCCTTTAACGTGCATGAATTTCATGCACCGGGCCACTAGTGTGTGTGTGTGTGTGTGTGTGTATTTTTTTTTCTACTTGAGTATTTTCAGTTACCTTCTAAACACCTCATGAAAAGGCCTAGAGCACGTGTTCCTGGGTTACAGATACTAACCTGGCAAATTTGGCACAGAGAGCATGGGCTTAATTTAACAGTCCATAACACTATGTTTAGAACAGTGAACTACCTACCCAAAGGAAAGCCTATAAAACTGGGCTCTTTAAAAGTAGTCGATTATACCAAGTCGAACTACACATATTCTTAAGAATATGCATCTTGTCAGCTCCTGCTAATCTGAAGGCAGATGAAGAGGGACATGTGAAAGCCCCAAAACTAAGTTTTGAAAAAATGTACTTTTGAAAGTTTGATAATTAGAAACTAAAAAGAAGCTAGTACATTTAGGAAAATAATGTATGTCTGCAAACCTTAGTAGTATCCTGAAGACATGTAAGAACTTGAATCCAGTGTCTGAAGGTGTTTACTTAAGGGTGTGCTTTTTTAATTGTTTTTTTTTTTGAGGAAACAAATGCACAAATGGCTTAGTTTTTACAAAAATTATCACTGTTCTTATAGTCTTTTGCTTAGGACTAGGCCAAATAATTTGAAAATATCTCTAATTCTTTATCTGCCAGATGTAACATTTCAGCCATGACTATTTTATTTTACTCTTAAATATATAATTTATAAATAGAAGCAATGTTGATAGACTGGTTTAACTCCCTTCTAGAAATAAATGACTCATTTTGGATTGCTTGTGAGAGCTTCAAGCTGCTCTAAGTAACAATCCGCGACAATGAGAAAATTGTTATATTATTCATCTAGGCAGCAGGAAATTTTTTTTAAAAAGGCAAAGCCTGCTCCCCTAGTAACTGGGACCTTTTATTTATAACATCACCGATGGCAAACTTAAGGATTGCATCAGTTCTGAACGTTGAGCAAATGAACATACTTCTTACCCCCATTTTTGTGCCTCGTCATACACTATATACATTGTTGGTCATTTAAATGCAGTTGAATACACATTAATAAAAATAATCACCTTAATTTTGTGAGTGATTTCTCCCAAAGAATCTGATATTTTTTACATCATTTTTTTCCCTGTTTGCAATTCATTCGAAATATATGTGTTTGCTTTAAAAATGGGATTTTCCTTTGAAAAGAAAACCCTTGGAAAAGGGACACCTTTTTTAAATGCAGGAAATCAAGATCACTTCGGGCAGTTATCTTTCCTCATCATATCGTCCAGTCAGAGTGGTGGCATCTTGACCCCAGTAATCTGGAAACTTTGCTGATGAATTTGGTGCCCACTGCTGAACTCCTTGTTTTGAAACTAGAGAGAAGAGCAGGGATGGAGGGAGGAAACACATTTCTAACAGGGAAATTATTTAGACATGCAAAGCTAGTTTCCCAATGAGGAAAGAGCTTTGTTAGCAGTGACTGCCCGGATCACATGCTGTAACCTTTTGACAACTGAGTGTCTGCTGGAGAGGCAGCGAGAGATGACCTTTTGACCTAGGAAGGAATGCTGTGAAGGTGGGGAATGTACTCTCGGCCCAGGCCCCCCAAGAGAACATGGAAAACAGTTCCAGCCACTCTGCTCACAGGATCCTAGCTTGGTTTTAGCTTTGAATTTGCTATTAGACGCTAAAAACTTGAAGGACTCTCCTAAAATTTTTCCAGACCTTTACTATTACTCCTGCCATCTGAAATATGAGTTTTCCTATAAACATACGTTGCAAGTGGCTTGACAAATCAGCTCTGTTCTTTCCACCAGCTCATGGGCCAGAACACATGTCTTTGACCTGTTCTCCTGCAGGAACTGAAGCCTATGCACATTGGCTTGCGGGGGGCGGGGGGGGGGGCGGGCGGGGGGGCTTAGGTGGGTGTAGTGGGAAGGTGTGGGGGCAGGTAGAGCGAATAAGTCCATTACCCTAAAAGCATTCCCAGTAGCAGTGATCTTTGTAGAGACAAAAATCCATTGTGCAGGGTTGTAACCTGAGAAACTTTCTGTTATCGCACTTGCTCTACTCACCAACATTGATCCCGGTACACGTGACCCTTTGAAAAGGAGCACCGTGTTGGTGATCCCTCCTCTTACTAACTAGCATTGTGTTGATAATGGCCATTTATATGTGGTTGTACTCCACGCCCGTGTGGTTAGTAGGCGTGCCCGAACTCACTGATGCCATCTGACCAGGTGTCCTCAGATGATTCCCTTTCCCCCGTCTCCTGTCATTCCTTGATGTCATCTGTGAAAACAAAACAGCTTCGTGTGGTTGAAAATTCGACAGCACAAATTCTGTCGGGGAAAGGCAAAAAGGACAAAAAAGCCTGGTAAACCTTGAAGAAAATAGGTTACTCTCTCCCCCCTCAGTTCCACAGTATGTCTGTCTGCTTTAGCACTGATTTCTCAGCTAGTTGGGTCCCAGGAGACCCCCACGGAGCCCCGCACTGCTCGGGGAGCTGCAGCTGTGTGAGACGGGGGGAAATGTAGTTTGTGCGAATTGTTCTTTACCTTGGTCTGGGTTCAGAATGGCAGCTGCACTCCGACTCTGTGTGTGACAGCACAAAGGCCAGCAGAACTGAAAAGCAAGTCAGCAAGTAGAGAGACAAAAGCAACGATCAGCTAATACAGCTCCACATGGCCTGACTAATTTATGAGAAGAAAACTGCTCTGTTCATTGGATCAGCACTCTGAGGGGGCAGGTGGGATCGCAGGAAGTTTTCATTGACTCTCCTGAGCAACTAAGGACGCCACGGGAGAGTCTCCTCAGTTTGAACTTTATCAGGGTCTACGCTTAATCAATAGAGTATTGGAAAAAGAATTAATTACTAAAGCAGAATAAAACAGCTGCATTTTAAACTAAGGATCCATCAATTCCGTAATCTTCCAGTTACAGGCTAGGGGCCGTGAGGATTTGACTCGATGTAATGAGGAACCCGGGGAGTTTCCTCCTGAACAGGCTGGGAATTCGCATTAGCCTGGTTCAGCTATTTGTCCTGAGTACAACTCATTTCTCCTCTCCTGCATGACAATGTGTCTTTTCTGCGCTGTGGAACCCAGGACATCCCCGCATGCCTGGGAGGGGGCACGTGAAGGCGGAAATCAGTGTCACCCCGCAAAAGAGCCTTCACCTCGCTGGGCCTCCTTATTCTGGATGCTGCGGACCCCCATCCATTGTGTGCCAGGTGGGGGTCAGGGCCCCGCCTGGGGAAGACGTGCCTGGTAGAACCCAGCCTGGAAATGTTTCATCTGTAATTTCCATCCCGGTGGCTTTCAAGGAGGGCTGAGGAGGGCTAGGGGAGATGAATTGGGTTTTTAGTGAGCTCATTAGGAAGCCAAACAGAGTTGAGATGGCGAGGCGGCGAGCGGGGCTGTAATCAGTTCTGCTCGCTTTGTTCCGTGCCTTCGGGACATTTCTCGAAAACTTCGTGGCGGGGGCTGCGGTGCAGGTGCTGAGCAGAGCGGCCGTCCTGGTGGCTGACTTGTTGATTTGTAAACCTCTTAATTCATTTTTTTTTTGTTGTTCAATGTAATCTTTTCTTTCTGAAGGAAAATTAGTTGAATGTTAGCCCTCTTTGCACTATTCACCTCTTAAATTATGCTCATTTTGAAGAGCTTGTTATGCCTGAATAAACATGAAATGACTTGGCATTTTCCCATCAGAGGCACACCCATTTTAACACCATGTATTTACCATTCCTGGAAATGTCTCATTAACTTCTGAAAATCTGCGAGCATGATATTTTGGGCTACTGTAACACACCTCTTGGCAGTCACAGAAGGCAGTTTGGTTAATGCCTCATAATATCCATTTTTATTCTCAACATGAAGAAAGACTCTCTATAGAAAATTGATGCAGTTTGCTCTGCTAATTTTCATGCTCATTCCAATTAATTTAACATGACCCAGATTTTCTTCCTCGGGCTCATCCTGACTAATTAGTAAAGCAACACCTAGAACAAGTTATGTTTAATAACATTGAGGAGCACTAGTTGTGAGTGGTTTTGATGCTAATAAAGATATTCACTGATGGGACAGATATTTTATGTCAATTACGGTATGTAATTTAGAAGTCCCAGTGTGCTGGTTGGCGTATGGAAAGGCTAGCGAATCCCTCCGGGAGATAATCGTGTTTTGAAGATTTCCGAAGCACCTCAATAACCGCTGAGACCAATAACTTTATTTATTTATGGTTTTTGGAAGGTACGCCTAGCGGGATGGTAATGAAAGGGGTGGAGTTGTTGTGTTACAAACCTGACCCACATTCACGGGCCCTGAGCCTTCAGTACTTACTGAACCTTAGCAAGAGAAGAAAAGCCATCGGGGCATCAGAAAGCAGCATTTGTTTAAGGGGTAGTAGGAGTGGTTTCTCCACCTCTGTGGTTGGGCCCTTTTATCACATTTTTGTCATTAAGATGAATCAATTTTAGCACTTACAGCAAGGGCAAAGGTGGTAGTGGCGGTGGCCCTGGGGGGAGGTTTGCCAAGTCTTGTCTAGAATGGGAGTGGTTGAGAGCTACTTTCTCACAAGGAAGAGAGGTGAAGGTAAGGCTCCAGGAGTGGAAAAAGCCACAGAGGAGAATTACTATGTATCCCCGCTTCACAAACATGTCTTCAGTGCCCGCTGTGTGCTGGGCACGGTTGTGTGTGCTGGGAGCGCTGAGTGGTAATATGAGGGAGCTCGCGTCTGTCCTCATGATGTTTATTTGAAATTGACAGACCGCCAAAATTTCAACCGACTGAATGATTCAAAAGAGTACAGGAATGTTACGACGTTTTATGATGATGGGAGATTCTGGGTAGATGGGCTCTGAAGTCTCATGGGAAGCAACATCTCACAGTGTTGGAAGGGTGTGACTGAGAATCCTGTCTCTGCCGCTTACTGCTTGTATGACTTTGGGCAAATTGCTCGGTCCCTTTAAGCCTCAGTTTCTTTATGTGTGGAAGGAAAATCAACCCAGTTAGGACAGTGAGAATTAAATGGGGTAATTCACATAAAGTGCTTAGCAGAGTGTCTGGAACAGAGTAAGTGCTCAATAAATATTGTTGTTGTTGTTGTTTTTTATTAATGTTGCTGCTATTATAGGAAACATTTAGAGGGAACATTTCTCCAGAGGCATATAATAGAATATACTCTAATCATTTCTCAATGCTAATTGCTATGGTTGAAGTTTGAAATTAGAATTGACAAGGGTAGTTCCTTTCTCTAAGTAGTATTAACAGGCTTTTTGCTACTTCCCTACTGAAAAACATAGCAAAGTCTCCCACCTCCTAATTGGTTGTTGGTAAGTTTTTCATGTGTAATGTCTTGGCTCTTCATAGGCTAGGGCTTTGGTTATTAGTATTTTTTTCCACTTTACCTTTTTATCTACTCAATATAGAAAGAGAAAATAATTGGAAGGATTTGTAAAAGTGAGGCTAGACATATTGCTAAAAACAAGCACAATGAAAAATAGAAAAAACAAAAGAAACAACCGCATTCTGATTGTTAAAAACTGGCTATACTGCTTTATGAAATTGCCATGTTGGTAGGTTAAAAATTGTCAAATATTGGTAATTTCAGATGGTTCAACTTAATAATATCCATAAACCATAAGTAATGGAAAGTGCTTCGGGCAAGGCAAGAGTTAGCATGATGTTAACTGTACTTGCTTTATCTGTTAAGTGGGGATAATGGTATATGCCTCTTACGCTTTGTTGTGGTGACCAAGAATTGGAAAAAATCATTTGGAAGCTGAAATCACTATGTAAAGATAATTTTAATCCAACATCACATCTTTTGAAGTGTAGGACACAAGTCTCATAATAACTGTAATTGTTTTCTAATGTTTTGTGGTTGCTGTCAACTTTACTTTCCAGCAGAATAATCAGCTATTGAGAAACTAGATATTTTAGTGGGAATTGTATAGATATGAAATATGTTTTCAAAATGGAGTAATGTTCTAGTTATATCATTTTTTTTCAGATTTCTGATTATTTAAATAATACACCACTTTGGGGAATTTATAATTTGCTTTAGAATCTTTAAATTTTAACATAAAGTAAGAGTCAGGATATAAATAGTTGAGGAAGTCATTACCAATTTTAGCATGATGTAAATTAAACAGTTATCATTTAGCTGTGCTAAGACCCTCTGTTAGGAATAGTTTTACAATTATGAAATAAAGTTGGCCACCTCTTCAGTGATTACTGACTGGTGGTAGAAATCGTGTTATACTGGGTCAGCAGTGAATTCCTCACTCAAATGGTGTCGAGTCAGCTGGTTTTTAATTTGTTATCTTCTCAAGAGTGCATTCACAGACTTCATCACTGAGAAGAATGACTCCCTAGCCTAGTGTGATCAAGATCCGGAAATTCGCTGCATCAGCATATTAAGGTTGGACTGCTATTTGATTGGTGGCTCTGAGATCTGATCGTACAGCAAAGATGTCAGTTCTCCCATAGGCTGGCTTGCACAGGTATATGAAAAAACCTGAACAGCCCCCCGCCCCTTTTTTTCCCTCCTGCGAATGGTTGAACTACCTTTCCTCCCAGACTAAGACCTTTACAGCTCCTGTTTTATCAGCTAACAGGGCCTGAATAAAGTTCACATTGGTACCCCTCAAGTTGAGTTTTCTGTCTTCATGACAGAATATGGGGGTGTGCTATGGCAAACTAATAGTTATGTGGTTTTAAGCTCCTGGTCTTTCTAGAATTAGATGGATGGCAATCCAGTGCTGTAATATTTCTTCAGCTGTGGCAAACTCGGCCTTTTGTTTTTGTGCTATTTTCAAGTAGGAGTTCTAGAAGACTGAGGAAAAAATTATTTTTCTCAAGCAAGGGTGTTTTTCAGCAGGGGGTGACTCTATTTTCAATTTTTTTCCATGTGAATGAGTCATTAAAAGAAATGAAAGAAGGAAAGGAAAAATAAGAATGAAATGAAACTCTTATTAATTATCTGATATGAGCCCAATATCACATATCTCAAAATTCAGATGAATCACTTGGCCATGATCAGGCTTTAGTAAGTACCAGGTACCTAGATTCAAAGCCATAAGGCAGTTTCCCCCCACATTCTACTTTTTAAAAATATTAATTCCACTTCCTATGGGAATGCAGGCTCTGTTGTGAAGTTGAGCTCCTGGACTTGAGTGGCGACCAGCTCTGAGACAGATTAGCCATGTGACTTTAGGCAAGTTTCTTAGTCAGTGTGGCTTCACTCTCTGAAGGTACTAACTGGTAATTGAAATGTCCAGCTCTGAACTGTCCTGCAGATGAGATGATGCCTGCGGTACCTGGCACAAGCTGGTACTCCACAATGTTAGTTCCAGTCCATGTTCGTATGATGGATGCAGGGGTTTTCTGAAGGCATGGAGGTGGCTGGCAAGGGTTCATCTTAATTCTGTATTTCCCACTGATTTTTAATCTTAAGGGTGCTCAGAGTCTTTCATAAGTGGTGTCATTTTCCTCTGAACTTGACTAAAATCTCCAGCAGAGACCTTTTTATGAGAGGAAGAATGGGTTAATACTGAATTCCCCAAAAGAATTTTTAAAATATAGTTTATTAAGAATTGTTTCCAAGGGAGGTCATATGGCCTAGTGAATAAAGAATTACTTCTGTTGCCTTTTTTAGAATTATTGATACTTTTTTTGCAAGTCGAATAGGTCTTTGTTAATAATATTTCTCATAATGGCAGTTGGCCAATGGAGAAAATTATTTTTTGGTAAACTATGCAAAGTGCATTCTGACCATCCACTTTGCATCTTCATAAAGTTGAAGAAAATAGTGTAAATGAACTATTTTGTGTTGAATTTCTACCTTTAGCATCTTTTAAATGCTGCTCTAAATCATTTTATCCTTTCAGAACTTTACCACAATAACCTGGAGACGCCCTACGCTCACTGCTGTGTATCGCATGCTATACTTTCCACTAAAACCTGTTTTATGCCAAATAACAGGTTTATGTAAATTTACCTACAATCTGCTCAACATTATTTTTTATCAACTTTATGGTGGTATCATTTTCATCCAAAAACTTCACCCATTCAAAGTATACCATTTAATGAGTTTTGACAGTTGTATACCAGGTACACTTATGAGGCCAGTACTATAATCAAGATACTAAGCTCTCATCACCACCAAAAAGTTTCCTATACTCCTTTTTAATGCACCCCTCCCTCTATGCCTGACCTCAAGCAACCATTGATCTGTCTGCAGTTATTATACATTAATTGACACTTTCTAGAACTTAATATACTTGGAATCATACAGTATGCATTTTTTTGTGTGTGTGTTTGGCTTTTTTCATGTAGTGTAATGACTTTGAAATGTGACGTGTTGCAGGTATCCGTAGTTTTATTTTATTGCTGAGTAAGTATTTCAGTGTATGGATAGACTACATTTTGTTTATCCTCTCATAATAGTTCATTTTAGGAAAGGAAACAACTAACATTTATTGATGTCACCTCTGCTGTGTCAGGTATTGTGAGGCTAAGTGTCCTGTGTAAACCTCCTGAGCTTGTTAATAGGAGTAAAGCACCTGGCACAAGGTAGTGATTTAGTAAGTAACAGCTATTACTCTTATTTCATTTACTTTTCATAATTAACCTATTGGGTATGTATCATTCTTCCCATTTCAGAGTTGAGGAAATTAATCTCTTGACCAGGGTTACACTCAAACAGTAAGAAATAGATCTGGAAGTTCAATACAAGATCTGTTTTATTCCACAGCTCATGCCTCTTCTATTGCATCATCATTCCCCCCCACCCCCAAGGGTGTGTGCAGTCCTGTGGGGAGAAAGTGGAGGGACAGAGTGGAAGGGCATGGAGTATGTCAGAAATGAGCCTCCACTGTACAGAGGAGAATAGCTGCTCAAAAAAATAGAATAAATACATGTAGACAAAGAAGGGTGAACCAAGGACGTAAGGCACGCTTCCAAAAGTAGGGTGCCTCTGCTGTTAACACTCCGGTGTGGGGTGAATTTCCCGCCAAAATATAAGATGGCTCTGTCTTTTGGTTTTGTTCCATCCACCAAAAGGGTGGATTACAAACAAATATTTGGTAATACGCAGTTACAATCGGCCCGAGTTTACACGTTTCCCGCACTCCACCGCAAATCTATATGAACCGAGTTAAAGACGGCTCCCGCGGAGTACGCGCAATTCACGCGAGCCGACTTAACTCGTTTCCCCCACTCCAAGTGTTAATGTCTGTTTTAATCACGTTGCGTCCTCCATACAGTGCGTCTTACAAGTTAATGTCTTTGAAATTTATGAAACATCAACTCTATGACCAGTTTCCAACTCTTGTAGACCAAATCCTAGATAGCTTCTGTTTGCAACTTTTAGATATAAACCCGCAAAAAATAAAGCACATTCCAAGAAATATGAGAGTCATCTATCCATTTATCCAATAAAAGGTTAGGTGCTGACTGCACCCATATCGTTATACAGTTCTGAGAAGGACATGAAAAAAATTAAAAATATGGTTCCTGACTTGAAGAAGCTTATGTAGAAGAAATGTAAAAGAAATGTAGGAGTGGTGTGTATGTTTTGGAAGTTACTAGAGTTATTCTGATGATTAAAGTAAGCTTGAAAGAGATAAATAATTTGGGCCAGGGTTTTGCAATAATACAATGGAATGTGGAAAAGGACCAATTTCAGTATTAATTTCAGTATTTTCACTAATGCATATTTTTGTAACATAAACAGTATAAAAACCATCCTGAATGTTTCTGAGTGCATATGTTTGTTTATATGCAAGGTGTTGAGATGACTTTAGTGAGTGGCCTTGAAATCACATTGTTTTGAAGCAATTTAGAAAAGATTATGGATATGTTCAACCTCGACTACTAGGATCTTATATTTGTTCCGCCATGCTTTTTTTTGAGAGCGAAATGTGTTCATTTAAAAAATGTAGCAGCCTGGCCGGTGTGGCTCAGTGGTTGAGCATTGACCTATGCACCAAGAGGTCTCAGGTTCAGTTCCCAGTCAGGGTACATGTCCGGGTTGCAGGCTCGATTCCTAGTAAGGGGTGAGCAGGAGGCAGAAGATTGATGTTTCTTTATCATCGATGTTTCTATCTCTCTCTCCCTCTCCCTTCTTCTCTCTCTAAAATCAATTAAAAATAAATAAAAACATAGCAGCTTTGCAATAAAAAAAATAATAAAATAAAATAAAAAATAAAGTGTACAATTTGATGGTTTTTAGTATACTTACACAGTTGTGCAACCATCACCATGATCAATTTTAGAATGTTTTCATCACCCCAAAAGAAACCCCACACCCTTTGGCAGTCATTCCCCCACTTAAAGTGAACTTCTAAAAGGCCCCTGTGTCTGTCATTCTTAATTATACAGGCTATATGAAGAATAATTAATTTATGCTATTTTAGATTATTCTTGGTAAGCAGTCATATTATTTGTTTTCCGTAGGTTTATTACATGTATACCCATTTGTATTACATTACAAAAACATACCTGCTTGTTCTCAAATCAAAGTAGATTTAACTAAAACAATTATACACAATAGCTACTTTTAAAATATTAATAATTTATTTTATAAAATTCTTAAAACAAAATACAGAGTTTTATTAGGAAACTGTCATGTGAAAATGTTTTGAAAAATGTACAGATGTTATTTTCTAATAATTAACAAATATGCTCCCGTTCTGATGGGTTAATGGTTTAAAAAATATTCACCTAAAAGCAGTTATCAACTTCACAGGTACTATTGTTCTTTCTTCTGGATAAACTGTGACTGGCTTCCTAACAATTTCCCAAAGGGAGTGTTGATAGTTAGCTCAATCTAGTTCTCTTAGTAAGCATTACTATTATTAAGATGGCTGTCTCTTTGCATTAGTTAACAATGCAAAGTTACATTTATTCATTCATTAATTAATTTTTTTATTTAGTAATCCTCACTCCAGGATCTGTTTTTCATTGATTCTAGATAGAGAGGAAAGGAGAGGGAGGGAGAGAGAGAAACATCCGTGTGAGAGAGAAACATCAATCGGTTGCCTCCATTATGCACCCCAACTGGGAATTGAACCTGCAACCCTTCAGTGTATGGGACAAGGCTCTAGCCAATGGAGCCACACTGGCCAGGGCACAAAGTTATACTTTCATTAAAATATTATTTTGTTTTTATTTTACAGTTGAGAAAGTGGAATCAATATTTAGTCTTTCTGTTTTTGTTGTGCTGCTATTTGAAATAATACCTGCCAATACAAATTTACAGAGAAATACTATATTAAGAATTCAAACTGATCTACTCTTTGATATTATAGAATGTGTTGCCCCTGTTTTTGTTTCAGATAGCACATATGATAATGAAAGATCCTAAAAATTGGATGAAATAATTACCGCTCCAGATAGAACTTTACTTTCCTGTTATTACTCCTAACAAATATTATTGGTTGATATTTAGTGTTTCATTTCATATAAAAGTATGCTAAGAGACAATAAACTAGAAAATCTTGTAGTTAATGATAAAATGAGAATATTATCAGTGTATACTAAAAATATAGGTTGGATGTAGTTAATACATTCTTGGGAACAGACTAATTATATTCCAGTTTTAGTATAAAATGTTAAAAATACATTTTTGTATCAAAGGACTTTAGTAGGAAATTCTTTTTGCAAATATAAAGGCCATATCTTCCCTGGAAAGACCTGTTGATTCAGAGATGTTAGCCAGCTATCTTTGCTAAAACACTTTACAATGCTAAAAATAATCCACTTCAGTTAAATATGGATAGTTTTAAAAAGAAAATCCCAGTTAGACTGCAACAGAAGGACATTTTGTGTGACAATATTTTGCATGATTAAAAATTTAAACAGAATAACAGCTATTTATATTTACAGTTACATGAGAGTAATTACTAAAGCAGACAAAATACTTAGAGCATAATTTAATAATGTTTTCCTCTAGCAAAGGTGCCAACATTATTTGCATAATGTTCACAATTTGTACGGAAACATAGCTAAGTGACATGGAGAAGACATCTCTCCCCAGTCACCTTCTTTCTTTTGTAGAGATGTGGGGAAGGGACTCATACATCATAACCACTCATTTTTGTGTGATTTCCCATAAATATCATGACCCGTGTGTCAAACCATTAGGTGAAAAGAGATGTGTTCCATTCATACTTTCTCTTTTAGGGTCGGTCTTTCAATGACCAGCCTAAGCCCAACTTCAAGGCTCCTAATTATAACATTTACTGGTTCAAAGATTAACCTTCGGAGAGGGGCATTCTGGGCTGTTGGTAACTTGATCAGCCCAGTCTTCCCTTGGTCCCTCTCTTTCTTGTTCTTTGTATCGCAGGAGGGAGATGATGGTATCTGGCACATTCCTAGGATGACTTGAAGATAGCAGCCTCCTGTGTTTAGGGCTGAAAGATTGTGAACTCTGTTAGCTGAAATGCCACTCTGGGGAGGTGAACAGAACATTACAAAAGCTTTAGCTGTGGGTAGTGGAGTGCAAGTAGAGTCAAATTTGAGAGCTGGGACTTGAGTGGACATTTGTCCCTGTTTCTGCCTTAATAAAACCTGCGTGTTAACTGTGGAAAAGGGCATTGGAGAGATCACTAAAAATGAATCATTAGAGTGCCCAGAAGAGCTTTATTATGATGTACTGTGAATAACTCCAGAACCTGCTCTGTACTTTTATACGTGCTTATCAGGTAACTGAGTAATAAGTACATTCTTTTATCCTCCACCACAGAGATTAAGCAGTCTGCTGAATTATAATGGCAAAAGAATATACTTTTCTACCAGCTCCAGTCAGTAGCCTTTAGAGAATTCTGTGGAAGGTTAGGAGAGGAGGTATTCTTTCTTGAAATAGTTTTAAAAATTCAAGTGAAATATAAATGAGAGCAACCAACTTAAGTGAACCATAAGGTAAGACTGTTGGAAGCTTTCGTTCATTTCTGTTATAAAGGATTAGAGAGTCCCAGTCCATAAACAAAGCCACTTTATGGCTCCTGACAGGTAAATTGAGGGGACTGATTTGGTCAAGGACCAGTACGAGGATGTTTCTGTTCCACAGTTAACAGGATTCAACATGATATGGAAAATACAGGCGTGCAAAACTATACTACGCCACTCGCATTGCCAGCGAAAGCCTAAAACACAGCCACATTTACATATGTGTCCATCTGTCTGTTTTTACACTTTATTTTTCCAACCAGTGGGTGAAGTGGTTTTCATCCAAGAGGCACTCTGAATTTTTTTTTCACCCACCCCTTTCCATTACATGACATAGATGCATATTTTAAAGTGCATGTTATTTGTCTCTGGACACACATTTGCACAGCCTTGGCTGGGTTTCCGCTTCTCTTCTGGAAGGTGAGCTCATCTTCGCAGGCCTCCGCGGTGCAGCAAGCCAGGTGGCGTGGGGATGGCTGAGTGAGGGAGCAGTTTGTGGCCTTGTCCAGGTTGCAGAACACCTCCATCCACTGCAGGCCGGGGCCCGAGCTGCCGGCCACAGTCCAGGGCCAGCCGGTGAGAATGCAAGTGCTTTGGGCCTCCTCAGTGGAGAGCCTGGTAAATCCTGTGTAAATAGAGGGAGGATAACAAAGAATGAGCCCCTGCAGCTCTGAGCATTTGGAGCCATTTGGGGCTGAATTTGCTAAATGCTGCTTATACCGCCTGAAAAGTTGAAGAGAAAGGAGCCTAAAATCCTCTCTTTTTTTCCCTTTCTGCTCCTGCCCTGGGGGGAGGGTGCTCAGGACCAGGGAAGCCCGAGGTAAGCTGATGAAGACTTGTTTTTTCAGTGCTCTTTTGAGTGTGAAAAAGGTGGCCTGGGTCACTGTCCTCTTTAATGGCGGAAAATCCACACAGTTAGTAAATGTTGCATGTAAACGAAAGCATTTCATCTCTTCTGCTTCCCTCCATGCCAGTGGGCCATGAACTAGTCACTTGAAAAATCACAGAAAAATTTCACTTTAACGTGTCCAGACAGTTAAGCACAGCAGGAGAGTAAAAGAGATCAGTAATTAGCAGGTCTCGCTGCCGGCCTCTCGCCCCTCACCCTCCTTACATTTCTGGGTCTGCAGCGTCCCCCGCCCCCCAAGCTGATCTAATGTGAAGAAAGGTAAATCGCATGTGGAAAAAGATTTACTTTGAGGATGGCTGCTTCTCCTCCTCCTCCTCCTCCCTCCCGTCCCCCTTCCCCTTCCCCTTCCCCTCCTTTCTCCTCCTCCTCTTCTTCCTTCTCCTCCTCCTCTGCCCTCTGCTCCTCCTCCTATCTCCACCTTCTTCTCCTTCTTCCACTTCCCATCTCTTTGGAAACCGTGATGCAGGTTCCTGAGTGGAATGTCCTACATTAAACTCTTGGAAGGTAGTCCCTGAAAGAAAATATATTTCGACTCTTAGTGCGTTTTAATCCTGTTTTCAGAGTACTTCATTTAAAGAAGAAAAAGCATAATGAGCTGATGGCAGAAAATGAACTTGTAAAGAGCTGTGTTGCCGGTCCATGGCTGCATGCTACTTCGTTTTTAGCTATAACGTTCCCAGTAATCTGAACGGCCTGGGCAGTGGGCAGCCCGCTCTCACGCAGCCCTCTCTCTTCCCCATTAGAATAGGGCTTGAGATAGAGTACTGTCTTCAGAAACAATATATGACACGTGTCTCAGACGTGTAAGGACCATCTTCGAGGAGGGTCATGCACATATGTAAACAGTAAATCACTGGACATCATCATGCTCCCACTGCCCATAAGGCGGGGGGAGAGAAGTGAGGGAGCCCGAGGCTTGGTGGCTACTGGACCAGGGAATCTTCTTCAGGGACACTTTCTTCAAAGCAGGTGACATTCTCACAGGGTCCTAATAATATATCTAAAGGCTCTTACTGCCAGTGTGTCCATTCCGCTCACATTTGAGTATTTACTCTTTGTCAGGGCTTGGAAATCAGAAATGAATCAGACACAGCCGCCGCCCTCCCCCCCCTCCCCCGCCTTGAAAAAACTCATAGTCAAATAGGACAGACAAATTAGTAAATAGATACATTGCAAAACAGAAGAGTAAATATAGCAAAGGCAAGAACAAACTGCTAAAGTAAAAAGCATAGTGTACTACTTTGTTTTTGGGGACTGGGGAAAGCTTTACAAAGAAAGTTCCTTTTCCTCTGGATTTTGAAGGTTGAATAGGAGTTTGCCTGGACAAAGGAAAATGAATGGGAAGGAGGGAAAGGAAAACAATGAAGAAAAAGGGCCATCCCGGCCAAGGGGAAAGGACTAAAGGCATGGAATCTTGAAAGATCCCTTGGCTCAGAGAAATCTTTAAAATTCAACAGATAACCCTATTTCAAAATTCTTATTTAATATTAATATGAACTGTAGATCCACAGGGAGCAGTAACGATCCTGTATATAATTGATATACCTGTTTGAGTAAAAGTGTGCATCTGCTTGCTTCTTGGTTCATACTTCCTTTTATTTATTATATTTTTTGAAAAATGTTATACGTTTATTTGAGCCAAAATGAGGACATGTTCCTGGGAGCAAGATCTCAAATGCTCCCCGTATCTACTTTTAAATATGTTGTCACCCACTATCACTTTGGGACATAAACGTAAACACACAAGGCCTCACTCCTGGGGTTTATTTCTTATGCAGTGAGGGCTAATCCAGAGCCTCGTTTCACTTTTCAGTTTCTTGTCCTCTCATACGTTTAAGGAAGAGGGTAGAGGACGTGAGCATGGTCTTTGGAGGACAAACACCACTCTGCCACTAACTGTGTGACCTCTGACAAGTTATTCTCTTTGAGTCTCACTTTTCTTCTTTGTAAAAGGGGATTGATAATAGTAGTTATTTCATTGACTTGTTGTGAAGAGTAAATGAAGACTGGAACCATGCAAGTGCCCAGGGAATGCTACTTGTGATAATGATGATAATGAAAATGACAGCAGTATTGATAAAAATGAGGGCCCTGTGTTCTAGAGCTAGAGAAATGGTGTAGAAAAGGGACTGCCTCCTTTAATATTAGATAAAAACACTTTAAGAACTCTACGAATTAGTGTATGTATATGTATGCGTATGTATATTTGAGTGTAGGCAGAAAAAATGCAGTTCATCTACAAATATATTTGGACACTTGTGTACAAATTGGTGAATTATTTGAAATAGATACAATTTAATTTATAGACACATAGATTTATAATCACATATATCAGTATCTATGTATTCATGAATAGACTTAATTCCTGGGGATAGATTGTTTGGAAGATGTGTGTGTGTCTGTGTGTGTGTGTGTGTGTGTGCACACGCGCGCGCACATGCATATGTATGAAGTTAGTAAATTTACATTGCATAAACTGAAAATGGTAATATGCTGTGTTTCTATTTATCAACGATGATAGAGAGAAAAGCCATGTTCTTCCAGGTGAGATATTCTTCTTTAAAGCACATATTTTTGTATAAATGTATTTAACTATTAAACTTGGTCCAAAACTTGGAGAAGTGAGGATTAAATAACACACCACCAACTTATCCAAAAGAAGTACACATACCATTAACTATTAACAAAACTACACGTTCCTTTGTCCTGATTATTCCTCTGAAAGTATAACACCGAGAGGGCGGTTTTAGGTGTTTGTCATGTGACAGTGTACCAGAATGTCATAGAAACCTTATCCTGTTTTTCAAAAAGTGACTTGGAGGCAGAGGAACATCACACTTTAACCTCAGTTCTGGGGAGTGTTTAACAGCTTGCACAGTGAGGGCATCACAGCTCACGGGGTCCTGACTGTATAGCTAGTCCATCCCAAGTGTTTGGAGCATCTCTGGGCTCTGAAAGTCAGTCTGCTGCGGCCCATAGAAGGGTCTCCACTTGGACCGCAATAAATCGATTACAGAAATCCTGGGTGTGGAAGACTCTTGCTGTACCGAATATAGTTATATGTCTCAGAGACACTGGCTTACTTTTGGTAGGAAAGTTTGCACATTTCTGTTTGAACTGGGATCAGCCTGGCTCAGGGCCGGCCCTGGGACCTAGATCTAATCTCTTTTCTGCACTTAAACCGTTAGGTATAGGATCAAGCCTTGCTCAGAACTGTCCCTGATAAGAGAGTTCAAATGAGGTAATGCTTTGAAAAGTAAAAGGAAACTTACAATGTTAATGTGAGAATCACACTGGACTTGAAGTTGTCTGGACTCCAGTTTATGTAACCACATGTAACTGAAATCTTGGGCAAGGATTTAACCTTCAATGCTAAGTGTCTGGGGTTTTTTTGTTCTGTTTTGTTTTGTTCCTTTGTTTGTTGGTTTGGGATGGGGAGGAGGGAGAAAGTTAAAGAGAATGGACTAGGATCTTCTTGGTTGTTGCATTACGTTTCTGAGAGAGCACATCCCAGTGGGATTGAACTCACCACAGCACATCGTCACTGTATCATTTCTTTATTCCAAGCCAAGCAGTTGATATCTAAAATATAGACAGATTTTTGGCTAAATGGAATGAGACAATATGCCAATGAAAGGAAGTGGTGTCCTTTTGCCTGGGTAGTTTTTCATGACCAAGAATTTTACAGTCTGGGAAGTTCTGCTTTAGAATCATCTCAGGATCCTCTCATAATATGCCCATATCTTTTCGTGATTCGCTAGCTACAGATACGGATTTTGCCTTCTCCAGGATACCCTGCCCAGAGTGTAGTGTGCTCAGCTGTGGAAAGGTTGTGTGGCTTCCTCCAGCACATGCCTGTAAGGAGGGCCCAGAGACTAGCTTCAGGCCCCCCAGACGACCACCAACCAGGGTAGCCGGCTAAGCGGGTCTCCTCTGTGCTCTACAGCAGGGCTCCTCAAATGTGTGTGGGTGTCAGAGTCTCCTGGGGTGCCGAGGGACACTCAGACTGTTGGGTCCCACTCCCTGAGTTTCAGGGTCAGTGGGTCTGGGATGGGGCCAAGAATTTGCTTTTCTCACAATTTCTTCACCAGTGATTTACCTTTTTTAAATTTTATTAAAAATATGTTTTTATTGATTTCAGAGAGAGGGCAAAGAAGGGAGAGGGCAAGAGAGATAGAAACATTGACGAGAGAGAAACATCCATCAGCTGCCTCTTGCACACCCCCCACTGGGGATCGAGCCCACAACCCAGGCATAAGCCTTGGCTGGGAATTGAACCAGTGACCTCTTGGTTCATGGGTTGATGCTCAATAACTGAGCCACCCCAGCTGGGCTGATTTACATTTTGAGAGTCAGTGTTCTGTAGCTTCTTTCTTCCTGTTTAACCCTCACCACCAGAAGGTTAGGAGGGGGCTTCATTATGTTGGCTAGTATGTGTGATGGAGAGAACACCATGGCTCTCCTACAATGAATGAGGCCCCAGCCAGACTATAGGCCAGTGATGGCGAACCAATGACACGCGTGTCAGAGGTGACACACGAACTCATTTTTTTGGTTGATTTTTCTTTGTTAAATGGCATTTAAATATATAAAATAAATATCAAAAATATGTCTTTATTTTACTATGGTTGCAAATATCAAAAAATTTCTATATGTGACATGGCACCAGAGTTAAGTTAGGGTTTTTCAAAATGCTGACACACCGAGCTCCAAAGGTTCACCATCACTGCTATAGGTGCTCACCATGACCGGACTCATGGGAGTAAAGTAGAATTTTAACAATCCACCTGTTCTGAGGTTGCATTTTATTTCAAATTAGGGGGTCATCTAGTCTCCTGGCTTTCAAAAGCCAGTTTCAGCATCAGTTCTAGGCTGATTGCATAAGCAGAATCAAGGAGCTTGTTAAAAATACAAATTCCTTGTCTGTGCCCGAGGATATTTTGATTCTGTAAGTCTGGGATGAGGCTTGGGGACCTGTGTTTTTAACAGTCTCCCCCGATGATTCTTTTCACTTCAAAGTTATCTGTCCACAAGCCTTGAGTATTTCTTTCCATAGTCACACACAGCATATCCTGGCAATACAGCTATTTGGACTATCTTTGCTGAAAACGTAGACTGTGCCCTTAGTCAAGGGATCAGCAGCCTTTGAAAAGAGGTGTGCACCATGTTCCTCTTGATTCCACTTTTCATCATTGGAGCTGGCAGTGTGGGGGAGAGGCCTGTGATTCAGCCCCTCAGAAGGGCCCTAATGGGCACTGAGTTCTTCTAAGAGGCACTGTTCCTGGCATGGATACATGAATGGGGTGTACCAGGGCAGCCCATCTAGCCCCTTGGTGCTATCATGAGTGTCCTTGCCCCAGTGTGGGATTATCGCAAAGAGGGGTGGGCCCTAGAATAAGCTTATTGATAAGTTCTGTCATTCACTCACCGAGCAATTGCTGGGTTCCTGCTCTGGGTCAGACATGGCGGTGTGCTCTCGGGATAAAAAGGTAAGAAACAGCTCGGCCAGTGTTGCTCAGTGGTTGAGTGTCGATCTATGAACCAGGAGGTCACCAGCCCGAGGTTACAGGCTCAATCCCCAGTAGGGGGCGTGCAGGAGGCAGCCGATCAATGATTCTCATTATTGATGTTTCTATCTATCTCTCTCCCTCTCCCTTCCTCTCTGAAATCAATAAAAATATATTGAGAAAAAAAAGATAAGAAATACTTTTGAATCCTAACTTCAGGTGCTGACACATACACTGTTATCTCCTTTACCTCCTTTGGCACATACCCCTGTGCTGGTGTACACACCCTTCTGGGCACAGAAAGTCACTTGGCACTGGTGCCAAGGATTGCCAGCTATCTGCCATACACGCACAGCCTGAAAACAATAGCCACATTCGGGGTCCCTGCCCCCAGCATCATCTGCACAGTTTCATTTTAGGTTGCAGATCACACAGTTGCCTTTGTAAGATTTTTTCTTTATTCTGTTGTTAGTCCTCTATGCTGGAGTTGGTTCAAAAATACATTGAAGGAAAGATGATGATATTTATTGTGTATTTGAAAAGGAAAATTTCTCTTTATAGTCATAAACACTAATATTAATTTGAAAATCTAATGTTTAGTATCTAGTTATTATAAAAAAGAGTCACCTTTTTCTTTACTATTATTTGTTACACTGGATCCCAATTCAAATATTTTATAACATTTCTATAAAACAGACTGCTTTATATTAAAATTCATGTAATGATCCTGTCTTCTCCAGTTTAAGTCAATCATCCAAAGAGGCTCAATCTAGCTCCATCTTTTCCTTGAGCTAAATATAGTGAATCATATAGTTTGAAAGTGTTACCAGCCCTCTTTGCTTTTAAGCAAGAGAAAATGCACTGTGGAAACACCGTCTCTCATTCTTAAGGTCATTGATTGGTTAAAAAGGCAAATGCCCTTTTTTTTGGTTGAACTTCCTTCAATTAAGCCATTAACCTTTGAAAATAAGTATATTCAAAAATGTATCAGAAAAAGCTAAATGAGATTTTAACAAAATCCTGACAATTTCAGCTTAAACATATACACAGAAACCATATGTGCTTAGAAAGAAATATATACACACAGGCATTGTTTACAGCGCGTGTTTTTATATTTGGAAGACATGGAGGGGAGAGCTGTTCCACACATACATTATCTGAAATGTACATCCAGATAGCCTCCTGGATTTTCCACGGAGACAAAGATATCTTTATCGGTCGCAGGCAGACAGACTGACCGACTTCAAACTTGCACTTGCAGTGTGGGTTTTTTTTTCCTCATCTCCGGGTACTGCTTTTCAAAACCGCCCCGGGCTACAGAACAGCACCTCAGATCCCCAAGGCCCACTGCCTGGCTCCTAATAGCCACTCTCCATCTGTGTCACATGAGCAGCTGATGAGATCGCGCCAGTGTCTGTATTTGGGAGAGCACATCCACCCAGGTTAAAATGCTGGGGTTGCCAAGGAGCAGTCAGAAGCCATTAGTGGGGGTGAGAATTTGCCTTGCAGCAGTTCCTTGGCATGGTAGAAGCGTGTGTCCCTGCTCGTGTGTGTGTGTGTGCGTGTGTGTGTGTGTGTGTGTCCTTGTGCAAGCGACCCGTTAGTGTGCATGGGTGTGCAGGGAGCGCAGGCAGATGAAGGGTAGCCTCCGTCTACCCACTATTCACAAGTCAGATGCCTTTTGTTTCCCTGCACTCCGATTAGTTCTTTGACTATTTGGGGTCCCTTTGACTCACTCTTTTTTTTTTTAATCATAACAGACGGCAAAGAAAAAGAGAACAGCAACTTCGGGGTCATGCTCTAGTGTTTGGGCAGATGGAGGGGAGCTGCTTTGCCTTGGGGCAGGGTGGTTGTAATGAAGTGGCCTGTCAGTCTGTAAATAGTGAGGGTCATCTCTTCCATGTGATGGAGGGTATCGCATTGCAGTGAAAATGGAAATGTCAATAAAATTAATCTGCCGGCTCTTTGCTGTGGCTTTTCTGCTTCTCTGGTCAAAGAAGGTTGAGGGTTTTTTTGGTGAGAAAGGAAAAGAACAGGTACAGGGAGGCCCACAGAGCAGACGGTGAAGTTGCGAGGCGAGGGGCCCGGCAGGCAGGCTGTGGTGGTGTGACCCCATCCGCCAGGAGGGAGCGGGCCTGGGAATGGGCCGGCGGGCCTGTGGCCTTCCCCCGGGCGCTGTGCAGCGGCCAGCTCGGGCTGCATTGAGCACGGAGTTTATTGTTTTAGGCTTTCTTGGACAAGGTTTTTACTTAGCATGGGATTTATGGCATTTACTGCTAATGAATGTCTATTCTTAAATTACAAAAACCCCCACCTCAGCACAATTCCCAGATGTCCTCCCAGGACCCTGGCTTCTTAAACACCAGCGGGGAGCATCAACTCTCCACTTCTCTGTTTTCCTCTTTCGTGTGGCTCCAGGCTAATGATGTGCAAGGAAAACACAGCCATCTATAAAGCCCCAGCGCTGTCCCCGTATTCTTCATTTATTTTGCATTTGATTATGCCACAAGTCGGATCTTGTTTCTCTCCTTTTTTTAAAGTTATTAGTTCAAATATTAATGTAGGGATATGGCATATACTGCTGCTCTTGATTGATGCCTTCCCAAAAACAGGAAGACGTGCGCGTATGAATTTTAAGAAAGTAGGGGTCCTGCAATGCCTTGCCGGAAGAGTTTTTTAGATACATAATTTAGATGCCCTCCAGGCAGGCTTTCAAGGCATTTTTGCCGGAGGGCAAGAAAAATAACTATGACTGTTAAAAAGTAAATGATTTTTGCTAATGCACAATTGATGCCCGAGAAAAGCACAGAAGAGAAAGATGTTGATAGAAACTTCTGATTAAGTGAGCACCCTACCTTGATGTGTATCCCCCCCTTTTTTTAATGATAATGATCCGCAGTGCAGAGAGCTACAAGTTTCATGCAAATGCTGAGTGCAGGGTCACCGAGGAGTGTGCGGCTGCGTGTGCTCCGGAGGTGACAGGTCTGGGAGGGGCTGAGCAGGCAGTGTGTTATGTGCAATGAACAGTGACACCGTTACTGTCACCTATGCAGGCAGCCTAGAATATATAGACTACAGAACATTTAACTTGATTACCCTACAGTCTGTGTTCACTATGGGCACGGGGATGCATTTTCTCCGAATGGGTTTTCTGATGGCGGTTTTCCCACATTGGACTCCATAATTGACAAAGAGCTACTGCACTGTGTCAAGCACACAATTATAATCGAATTAATGATATGGGCGAGTGTGAGACACACAAAATTAACATTTGAAGAGGCCTGGTTTAATTTTGTCTTTTACATATTTGTGTCTCCAATTATACTTTAATGAAAGAGACGATGGGCGCTAATGGATATCTCTCAACAAGCCGCGCGGAGCTCCTCATTAGCTGCGCGTGGCTGTTGGCCCCCTTTTCTGGGTTCGCTCTCATGTGTGTTCCTGTCTTTCCACCAGGGGATGGTCTGGACAACAGCGTGGCGTCACCTGGCACAGGTGACGATGATGACCCAGACAAGGACAAAAAACGCCAGAAGAAAAGAGGCATTTTCCCCAAAGTAGCAACCAATATCATGAGAGCGTGGCTCTTCCAGCATCTCACAGTAAGTCACGATGAAAGAGAAACGAGTGTTGTTGTCTTGCCTCCTCCCAGCGTGTTAGACGGGCTCGTACAGATTTCTCAAAGTGAGGCGCCGATTTCCCGTTCTCAAAATCTGATGACCAACAGAGCAGTTCCGGTTTTGTCAGCTCTCACCCCGCGTTGAGCACCCTTCAGAAAGCAGCAGGTTTTTCGTGCGACTAGGCCGGGAATGGGCCTGATTCACAATGATGCAGGACCCTGACGTTTGTTACGTATGCTAAGAGGGCTGAGAGCAGCTTTAGGTAATGCAACCCAGGCACAGGGCTGTGAGGAGCTCCCTCGTCCATCCGTCTGCAGTGCCGACCACACTCTGCACGAGGGCCGGCTCCTCCCGGAGGCGGAGGCGGCACCTGGCCACATGCAGGCATGTCCAAGCGCACGGTACCAAGCGTGACTGTGATCGCTGAGGCAGCTTGCGGACATGTCATGTGTCTAGGTGACACGCACAGGGGGTGATAGGTGCTATCATGCCCTTGTTTGTAAGATGGAGATGAAAAGTGTGGGTTTTTTTTTAGCTGTTCAAATCCATTATCTTAGAATCTAACCCTCTTTACTTCTGGGAAAAGATCAACCATGGGCACACTTTTAAAGTAACACTTTATCTTGATCCTCCTGTTTGCAGTCCGTTTCATGTGACTGTATATACTGTTGACTCTAAGACTCCCGTGGCCCAAAAAAAATGACAATGTAGTGTTTACAGAGGCACTGGGCACTCGTCTATGTTCCTGTGCATGTGGAAATCCTGGGGAAATGGTGACGATTTCAGAGGCTGTTTCTTGCGATCATATTGTTTTCAGGCCATTCTGTTGGGGCGAATGCTTACAAATAGAGGAGCACATTGGAAGCTGAAGGTCTTCGACCATCCAGCTTGCGTGTTGCCATGCTGAATGACATTAGTTACAGTGTCACGGGCCCAGGACAAGGTTCCACTTTTATTTATGGCGGCGGCTGCTGATCCGCTCAGCCGGCAGGGCTGCCGAGGGCAAGGGGCGGAGGGGCGGCGGGGAGGGCCAAGTGATAGATTCACGTTCCTAAATCGGCCATTTTGATGTAAGGACATTAGTAGCAAACTAAGGTGTATCGATCTGGCCTGTGGTGTCAGGATTAGCGGGGGGACCCGCCGAGGCCGCCGTGGCGGTGGTTATTCTTGCCTTGCAGCTCCGGCCATTTCAAAGGTCAGGGCCCCGCACTGACTCGGCTCAGAGGAATTAGACGGAACATGCGGTCTCCGGGCTGATTACTTAACCAAAGACAAAATAATGAGTCCTAAGCAAATACTGACTAATTGAAAGGGCTGTAAATCCATTACATATCGGTCAGGGATAATCAGGAGTATTTAATCACTTTTATCTATTCAGGAGCACTGAAGCTGCAACGGCGGAGCCCCGAACCTTGCATGTGGTTATTATTCTCATCATTATCAAAATTACTTCACAGCTGTTCTTTGCTACATCACCTCAGCTGGAGATTTACTAACCTGTAAAATGTTTTTAATCTGGAAGTCGAGGGAGTGGGAGGGGAGGGGTTTCTCATCTTTAACTGGAGGTTTGTTTGGTTAGAGTAGCAACTAAGAAAGGCCCGTGGAAGGCTGGCAAGCTCACCTGTCCGGCTTCCTCCCTCTGCCTTCCTTCACACGCAGCCTTTCTGGGCCGAAAACAAAGACTCCAGCAACTGCTTTCCCAGCAAACATCTCCCTCCGTTATCAGAGCCGATGTCCCAGCACAGTGGAATCTTAGAGGATTCAGCTGCTCTGTTTACAGATGAGGAAGCAGACCCAGAAAGGGAAGTGATTAGCTCCAAGGTCAAGGAAGGGAGGACGAGGACCCCGGCTTTCCTTTTCCCCCAAATCGAGGCTTTTCCCACCACTTTATGATGACTGCTCAAATCATTATCACCTTTAACAGTTGCGTATAAATCTCTCAACCTCTGCCATCAACACACTCAGAGTCAAAGAGGGAGGGGGCTGTGGAGAAGCAAAGCCCTGTTTGTTCTCTTGTTTGTAAAGCCTCCCGCTTCTCTAGCCTTTCCAAATGGAGGAGACTCTCTTTGCACCTCCATCTTGCAGACAACTTTCTCCTTTACCCCTCGGATTCTGTGATTTGAATTTCCCATGCAAGCGTCTGGAGCCCTCGCTGGCTCTCGGGCCTCGCCCTGTCCCTCTCCTGGCAGGAACCCACCCTGCACCGTGGCCACTGGTGAAGAGTGGTGGGTGAGCCAGAGGTTCCTGGGTTCTCTCTGTGGCTCTGATGTCCAAGCAGCTGTAAGACCTATCCCCACCCGACGAGTGCTTCCAACTAGTTAACTGTTTACGAGGCTTGATGCAGAAGTCTCTCTTCAATGGAACGTGTTAATGAGTGTCTGTCCTTGGAGCAGGGAGAGGAGACCACAGAGCCAGAGCCAGGAGTCCAGAACACTGGCATTTCCTTTTTAAAAAAGAAATCATATTGCTTTTCTAACACTGTGTTACCATTTGTCAGAAATTGCATTCCCGTGTGGGAGATAGGCACCTTATGTACAGATGAAAAAACACTTCAGAAACGCCCGTGATGGAAATGTCTACACAGGATTGTGTGGCCAAACTGGCATGTCAGGTTCAGATTGCCTCCGTCCTGGCCGAGCCTCAGGGAGGTTCCTTACGTTCTCTGTGTTTGCCATTTCGCTATTTTTCAAGCGAAGAGGCGCACGTGGCAGGCTCCTTTCCCACGCTCACAGGTGCTGGTTCTGCTCCGTCCCAACCTCTGGTCATCCTTTCTTCCTGTCCACCCCCCGCCCCGCCCTTTTTTCCCACCAAGCGCTTCACTTTCCTCCTCCCCAGGAGCTTCCGTCACAGCACGGCCCTGTCCCCTGTCCTTACTTTCTCCCACCAGCTTTGTCTCCCAGTCACCCTCTCGGTTCCCTCCTCTGCCTTTTCTGCACCTCCCTTGGATCCTAAGGAAATTCTCTGTGGCTTTTCCTTTGAAAATCTCTCTCTCTTCATCCAGACTCCCCCCCCCCCCCCCACCACCACACACACACACAACTGCAGAGAAGAGGCTCAGTAACTTTGATGAGGATAGTCCTGTAAAACTTTTACTTTCCAATCTTTAATGAGCTGGAAGATTTATTCGGCTATAATTCTGAGCTCAGAAACCGAGAATAGAGACCCCTAACCAGCGACACGTTAATTTAGATTTCTTTTCTTAGTTGTGCACTAACAGGCATGGGGAAGTCCTTGGAAAGAGAGATGCCCCGCTATATTTCTCTGTATTTTAATTAATTTCAGCTTTCAAAGTGAAATGTTGGCTCTAGCTCACTGAAAATAGATGTAGTCTAAATTATTATTTCATGTAAATTTCTTCACAAGTGCATGATTCAGTGTGGGTTCCTCCATTATTAGTCTCTTCAACATTATTTCAAACTGGTTTGTTCCCTTTTGTGCAGTATGACCTGGTCTTGTATTACAATAATCCCCGATGTACCCTTTTTTTCTTTCTTTTTTTAAAAAGAGAGGCTAATTGAATTATCTCATTATTTTAATTTGTTAAGCAAATGTATTTTGCATCTCAGGATGTGTTCTTAAAGAAGGGGGCTGCTAAGGCTTTGCCCCCTGAATGGGCCATTGGCCCATTTTGACATTCATGCATTCATTAACTAGCAGAACATAAAAGAACTCTGGTTGTATTTTTTTTTTTTCCAAACACCCAACCAGCATGGAGCAACTTTTCCCAATAAGCCACAGGGGTCTCTCTACATATGTTCTCAACTGCAAGCTATTGTCACCTATTCTGAATACCTCAAAAGGCCCAGAGAAAGAGGAGCCCCACCTCAACAAAGGCCAACTGTAGCAATTGTTCAGTCTCAGTCTCAATATGACAAAAATCATTAACCTTCAGTTTTCTTGGGAGAACAAGGCTCCACTACAACTGTAACAGTTAAAACACTCTCTCAAATTCCTGTGCATCACCACCGTTAGGGGAAAAGGTAATATACTCACAGCTAATTGATTATATGGAGAAAGCATTTAAACTAAATCCGCAGTGGCATTAAAGAGCACATACACAAACTATTGGAGGAATTGAGGAATTTTTATATTCAGAATTCAGCACTTTGAATTTGCTTCATCTGAGGCTAAGTAATTAGGTTTTATTTTCTAACTACTGGTCTCCAAAATGTCTTTTAAGAAACCCACAATAATCTTAAAGAAATAGATCATATATATATTTAGAAACTCAACTACTGAAAATGTTGTATATACTATTACCCCCTCTTCTATTGGTTAAGACTAGGGCTGTGCCTGGCTCTCAGACTAAGAAATTGAGTGAAGATGGAAGAAAGAATAATCTGTTGAAAATGTATGTACTTTTGCTGGAAAGTACCCAATGGCAAAAAAATAAAAAATAAATAAAAACAAAAGAAAATAAATAAAAAATCTTAGGGAAATCCTAGGGAAATGTATTCCTTTCACTAACACATGGAGATTATGATATCATAAAAGTAAGCCTGCCATTACAACTGTTTTTATTTTACTTCAAAGATAGTTAAAGAAAGAAACAGCAAGAAATCATAGCCAGGCTACCGGTTTATTCATAACCATGAAAAACTCCTCCATGGCAAGAAGCCCTTAGTGCGCTCAATTAGGCTCTCGGGCACCTCACTCGCCACCTTCAAGAGCTCCCTTAGTTGTGCTGCAAAGAATATATTTGATCATGGAATGAAAACAGGAAGTGCTCACACACAAAGACACCACTTGCTCATACCAGGTTCCGACTAAAGGTTTTCTTATTTGAAAACATAGGGATAAAGCTCACACTTAGTGGATGCGGGGCTTCTTTCAAAGATATGCCCACAGAATCAGAAGCAAATTTACTTTAAAGTGAGATAATATCAGGCAGCCTTCTTGAAGCTGCAGGTTCTGAAAACTCTGCCCTTTGTTCAGGGCAAAGGCTTTGTCCCATCTGGGTGGCTCTGGTGGTGAGGGGGAGGGGCACCGCCCCCCTCGCCTCTCAGGTGTTCGCTCGGTTCACTCCTGGTCTATCAGTTTGCTTTATGGGGTTTTGTAAAAGTCTCTGTTATGCACCCAAGTTATGAGTAAATAGAGCTCCACATTACGTTACAGAAACTCCTGTCACTTCTCCAGTGAGTCCATCAAGACCATATGACAGTCAGCTTAGTGATCTCATATGTGTGTGTGTGTGTGTGTGTGTGTATACATATATACTAGAGGCCTGGTGCACAGATTTGTGCACCAGTGGGGTCCCTTGGCCTGGCCTGCAAGGATCGAGCCAAAACCGGCTCTCCAACATCCCCGAGGGGTCCCGGATTACGAGAGGATGCAGACCAGGCCGAGGGACCCCACTAGTGGATGATCAGCACTGGGGAGGGACCACGGGAGGGCTCCAGGGTGTGTCTGGCTGTCTAGCCCAGTCCCGATAGGCTGGACCCCAGCAGCAAGCTAACCTACCGGTCAGAGCATCTGCCCCCTGGTGCTCAGTGTGAGTCATAGCAACTGGTCAAATGGTCAAACAAATGGTCGGACAATTAGCATATTAAGCTTTTCTTATATAGGATATATATACATGTGTGTGTATATATATAGAGAGAGTGTAAGAGAGAGCAAGAGAGAGAGAGAGAGAGAGAGAGAGAGAGAGAGACTGACTTAGACTATGGCCTTTCAACTAGTTCTCTTCATCTTTTGTCAATCCAGATGGCTTTCTTTCTTAAATGCGGTGATACAGTGTCGCAGTTAAGACTACTGGACCTGGAATCTGAAACACAGCAGGTTTTTGATCTTGAGCAGTTACCCTCTCTAAACCTCATTTTCATATCGATAGAATGAGGATCATTCTAGAACCAACCCACTAGGGTTATTGCAGGGATTAAATGAGATAATATAAAGCATTCAGCCCCATGCCTGGCTCTGACAGCATAAGTACATAATGCAAAGTAACTATAATTGTTATTTTAATCTAGTTGAATGACTAGCAGGAAGCTTTGACCAATGGAACTAGGTAACCAAAGTTACCACTTACTTTCCTGGGACTGTGTGAGGGGGGAGGCCAGGTTTTGCCAAACGAGTCCCCAGTGCCCCCAGCAGGAGAGAACATAGTTTCCACTCTGCCTTCTAGAGCCATGTGCACATCTGACGGCTGCTCAGTGATGTGCGCTGACAGCATCCGGGAGGCCCGCTGCAGTGGGAAACCAGGCCATCCTGGCCAGCCTTCTGGGAAGGAGTCGGGGTCAGGAAGGCGCTGGCTACAGGGTAGTTCGGAATGCCTGAGCTGGGGCCTGCTTTTCGTAGAGAATGCTCCACTCACCGGGAAGGGTCCAGTCTGTGAGCAGAACGTAGAGTCTCTGGCTTCCTCGGAGGGCTCAAGTCCGGCTTTCTGAGAGACAGCACAGTATGGTTTCATGAAAAGGGGCCACTGAGTGTGAATTGAGAAGACTTGGGTTTGAGTTTTGTGACCTTGGGGGTAAGCTATTCAACCTCTGAGCCTATTTCCTTGCCTAAAAATGAAAATAGTAAATCGGTGTCCTGCTTAGCTGGTTGGGTTGCTGTGTGGCTCAGATGACAGTCCATCTGTGAACCACAATGTGCTGCACAAATGGCGAGTGTTTGGGCCTTCCGGTTGTGTGCTTGGGTTTCCAAGGGTGACAGAGAATGCTGTCCGCCTTGTTCATCCTCCCCTGATTTCTCCACTTGTCCATAGGCCGACGCTCTATCCACTGAGCCAAACCGGTTTCGGCGACTGGACATCTTTTTAAGGGCCTCGAATGGCTCATCCAACCAGTGTGTCCTGGACAGTCATTATTTCTACTTGGAAGTGGGTATCTTCTGAGGTTGGTCTACTTAATACTAATTGCTGTGGGCCAAATTAATACCAAATAGAAAACGTTTACCCTTACTTACAGAGTGAGAGATGGCCCTTCCCACAGTCCGAGATACAGATGTGCACTGCATACTCTGGGGCTTAATGCCTGAGAAATGCTTGTGTGGAAACGCATGTGCGGAACACTCAGCTGGAAAACACCAGCAGGGAGAGCTTCCCACAAGCAGCAGCAGCAGCAGCCGCCGCGAGGCTGCCCAGGCCCCAGCCTTTGCATTGTTTGCTGCTTGCCAGGAGAAAACATCTGTGAATTATTTGAATAGAACCTTATACTGGAGATCGTCTGAATTGGTGTCATCTCTGTTTAATTTCAGGAAATGATGTCACAATGCATTAAATAACAATGCTGGGTAATTTATTTTCCTGTGGACATGCTGTCCTAAGCATTCCTCTTCTCTGGCAATGTTTCCAATTAACTGTAAGCTTGAGCGTTCTTCTTATTTCATAATGATTTTGAGGGGAGGGGGCGGGAGATTGGGGAGGGAAGAGTGATCATTTCAGAGGTTGCCGAGGTTCAGAGCTAATGGCACATCCATCATGTCCTCATTGGGACAGGAGGGGACTCAACGTGGGGGCTATGATCACTGGTGGCCACCCACAACAGTGTGGGTTGGATGTAAAGAAAGCCGGCGTGTTCTGACCCTGGGTAATTTTAAAAGCGACCTGCCTGCCTATACTGTAGCTTCTGCCTTTATCAAAGTTTCTCTGCACTCCCTTCGTCAGTAAAGAATAGAGGACATAAGTCAGTTCCATGTGCCATCTGTCGTCGTTTTTACAATTTCTCAAATTAAAGAGACAGGCCCAAAACTTAACGTTGTATTGAATCCTAGAAACGCCTCTAGAAGAAATAAAATCGCAACTAAATTTAGTTTGTCTCTCTTGAGAGAGAGAAAAAAAAATTGCATCCTGCTGTGTCATAGCCTTTTACTCAGAGTCCCACTTTGGTGTTTAGAATTGGATTGTGAGGGGTTCTGCATGTGAAAGACGGATGTCTTTGGGACTCAGCAGCCTTTGTCCACAGTCTGAATGACTTTGAGGTAAAGTCCCCAGTACAGTGGTGCTGGCGGTGGCCTTTCATGGGGGGATGCGATGTGTGGTCTCCTCAATGCAAAAACATCTGGTCAAGACATTTCAAAAGTACATCAGACGATCCTGTTTAAAAGGAAGTTCAGCTGAGTTAGAGTAAAAAAATTAAGTTCCAGATTATGAGCTACTAGCTGACAGACACATTTAAAAATAAGCTACGGAGAAGATGGAAGAATGAAATGCTTATTAAATTGCTATAAAAAAGAAACTAAAATAATGATTAGCTCAAAGTTTAGCACCCAATTTTATAAAATCTTCTAACTATAATTGTTTAAAAATACATTAAAGAATTTAAGGAGATGGAGAATTGAGAACCTTGAGTAAAAGAAAACAGAAAGCATGTGCGTATCTGAATATTCAGCTATTTAAAAACTCTAAGATTGGAGTGCCATTAAATGCTGTTTAGTGAAATCCCTGAATATTCATTCAGATCATAGAGAAAATTTCCATTTCTCCATTCCACATGACCACAGTTTGCAAGTGTATTCTGTGGGGAGGCGGCGTTATTGGGAGTTAAAGGACAAGTGGCCTGGGTTATGAGATCGCTCCTTGTCCCGCACTCAGCTTTGCTGCCCGGTAGGGTCATAAAGTGCCCTTAACATTCAGGATTAATTTTGATTTTAGAGACTGTTACTGCCCAGATTTCTGAGGGCTCCCGGAAATGCCCTGCCTTCCCCACGCTGTGATCTGTTTTTGCAGTTTGGAGCAGATTATGAAGTGTGAAGCTGATATCCAGCCCCACCGCTGCTGTTAAGAAATAGTGACGTGGGTAGAAAGCATTAGGTTGGTTGAATGGAATTCGCCTTATTACATTTGCGGGCTGGGTACCCCTTTCTAAATTGATTGGCAGCCGTTGTTTACAGTATGCAAAGTAATCACTGGCACCCTTTAAAGGTGTATTATCCTCTTAAAACATAATAGTAATGCTATTTTCAGGCTTTTACATTTGCTATTCATATTTTGAACTGCCAAGTCCCAAATCTGCCAGAACTAATTTACGTTGTTTTTATCTGATAGTGGATAAGTTGTCAAGTCACAATATAATGGCAGATAATTTTTCTTAAACTATAGTTTTACTTCTGGGTTATTATAGATAACATGAATATTTGTTGAACCTAACTTTGATTATCTACAAAAAGAAAAATCACAACTCACGAGGTTATTATTGTGGGATTCTGAAATGAAAAGAAATAAAGAGAATATCATTACCCAGCTATTCTGAACATCATAGTAAATTAACATGAGCCACTAATCAGCCCTCTCCTAACCACCCTGTCCCCCAGTTCCCTGGTATCTGATCTACTTTTCACATAAGTCAGATAAGGAAGAGCACCCCGGTTAATCCCAGTACCAAAACTTGTTGCTGCTCTTCATTTTAATACCTCAGTTATTATAATATAACATAACATTATAATATAACTATCTAGATCAGCCGTGGGCAAACTACAGCCCATATAGTCACAAATATTCTAAAATTTATTTTGATGGAAGTAATCTGGCGATTTCATAACTAATAATTTATCTGATCTACTTTTCACATAAGTCAGATAAGGAAGAGCACCCCGGTTAATCCCAGTACCAAAACTTGTTGCTGCTCTTCATTTTAATACCTCAGTTATTATAATATAACATAACATTATAATATAACTATCTAGATATATTTGCTTCTTGCACCATCGCCCATATAGTCACAAATATTCTAAAATTTATTTTGATGGAAGTAATCTGGCGATTTCATAACTAATAATTTAGATTATGGCTGCTCTACAATCCTCAAATGGCTTATGTTTTACCTTGAACACATTGTGTGACTCTGTCATAAGTTGACAATAAACAGCCCAAATGTATGGGGGGGTGGTACCACACTAGTCTTTCAAAAAGAAAAAGGCTCTTATCACTAGGAGAGGTGCATGCTGGGTTAGTCCCCGTCGGTTTGGTGACACATTGGAGCTCCCCGTGAAGGCAGCCTTATTTCCCCCATGGCGGAAAGTTACAGGGTCCATTTCAGTGTTTCAGGATTCCTGCAGACAGCTCGTCAGTTGTTACACTTCGATTTAAACCCTGCCTCACAGTGACTTGGGGAAAAAAAGGTGAAAAGAGGATATGGGAAATTCGAGATCATTATTAGTCAATTATAGGCTCAGTTCAGTTTTTGTGTTAATATCTAAGAAAATATAAATTTAGACCTGTGTGGGGGTCCCACGGGTTACTCGATGGCACCTGGATGAAGACCTTCTTATTGCTTAATCCTGAAGCTTTTATGTTCACGGGTGAACCATGTAAGCGATAGCCAAATATGAGCACGTGGAAAGGCATCCGTTTTTCATATGACTGGTTGTCAGCCTGAGAATTCTTTCAAAACAGTTTGAAATTCATGTATTTCTGCAGAGCAAGTTTAAGGAAAAGTGTGATTTAGTTCTCTGGTTCTTACTTGCCTGCACTTTCTTGTCCAAGTCTATCCCAAATGCCCCACCTCCTCCAAAATGTATATGTAATCAGTTGCCTACTGAGGGAGTGCTTATATTTTCCTGAATTTATGGTCAGGCCTGAGTGGAGGAGACAATGGAAATGTTTGTAATTCATAAAAGACTCAGTGCCTTTCCTACCTTGAGATGGTTAGGACCATCTCTTAATTCTTTGTTCTTTACAAAAATAAACAAATATTTCAGGGCATGGAGAAAGGAATCCCTTCTGTTTACAAGACTATATATACACCGGAGGCAGCAGACTTAGGACCAATTTGAAGTTATGTAACCAGGATCCCAGGCTCAACGCAGCCTTTTGCTCTCTGAGTTATCTTGGGCAAGTCATTTAATTTTCTGACTGCTGGTTTTCTCACCTTGTTGCTTTGAGGATTAGCTGAGATTAGAAATAGCCTTTTGAAAAGGGGAGAACACTATGTAAGTATAAAATGATATTCATTCATGTTTTGATATAATTAACTAAAAATAATTAATTCACTCTGACTTAGCTCCATGAAACATGAACTTAGATATGGAGAAAACATTCTTCAAAGAAAAATATTTGTTTCTTTTGACCTAAGTCTGTTTGGCATGAAAATCAAATTCAACAGTCAGCATGACATGTACAAGGAAAAGGCCAAAAGACCCTCTGGACCGTTCATTTTGTGGCACAGTTTTAGTGAATCAAAGGAATTTTTGAAATTTTATTAACTCGAGCTTAAGAGAAAGAACTGGAGGATAGCAAACTTAACTTCCCAATAAACTTATTCCCACTTGTATTATTACCGCTTTGGACCAAACTCCATGGGGATTTGGAGATCTTTGTTCTTTGTCCATAAACTCTTCATCCTGAGAATTAACTGGTTCAACAGCCAGCCACTTTTCGTCCGGCCACACTGGTGGGAAGAGCAGTTTTATATCCCTAATGTGGCAGTTGCACAGGCCCACTCAAAAGAGGCAGGATCCTGTGAGAGACTCAGATGAGCTCATTGCAGCAAGAGAATAGCAGAGATAAATTGGACTACTATGAGCATAATCTGATCATGTGAAGAGAGGAGTTTTGAAGTGGAGGAAGTAGATTCTGCGGAAAGATCAAGGGCAATGATGACTAAAAATACACCTTGGGATTTGGTACTTGGGTCATGGCCTCCCTTTGAATTCTTCAGACTGGGTAGTGCGCAGGAAAAGTTGGAAGGGAACAAGGAAGAACAGAGGACAGTGTGTGGGAGCGGCAGGGTTTGTTCTCAGAGGTGCATGAGGTGAGTCAGGTGTTGCATCAGCGTGGGAAGGGATCCAGGAGAGAGACTGCCATGTAGGTGTGTTTGTAGTGGAGGTGGGGGTGGGGGAGTGGAGAGAATGACAATAGATAATGCGAGGTTCACGAAGAGGCCAGTGAAATGGCGGTCAAAGCACAGGTAGACAGGTCGTAAGAGACAGGCACATTTTGTAAAGAGTGGGAAGAAAGCTGAGGAACTCTCTGATGGGATGAAAAGGAACTGAGAGTGATGAGGGTGGCACAGCGGGGCAGCCTTGGGTGGAAGAGGGCGGCTGGAATGGACCACATGGTTCATCTTTTTTGGCAGAACTCGGGGAACCAGGGGCAAGAGGGGTGAAAGCAGGCGGCAGGAAGAACCTAGCTCAGCCTGGGATTGACAACCTGGGAGAGAGGAAGAGTTTTAGTTAGAGAATTCTTGAAATGGCTGGCTGGTAAGTCAAAATTCCAACGAGATATTCTTTTCTGGGATCATGACTAAAAAATGATTCCACAGTTCATCTGTATAATGTCAAGCTATTTTTGGAAAAGAAAATGAGGGAGGTCTTGCACTGAGTATTGTTAAAGTCGATTAGAAAGCTACAAAGTGGCTGACAGTAGGGAGGTTGATCGTGTGAACAAAATAAGAATGCACAAATGGGTCCTAATGTATGGAGAAATTTATTAATTTTATAGGCATCACTTCAAGTCAATTGGAGTAATTCAATGAATGGATTTTGGTTAGTGGTTTAACTATGTTTGAAAAAAAACATTCAGTGCTCGCCATCAAAATATATTCCACATTTAAGAGTTCTGTGAAGTAGGTGTAACTATTTCTCTTTTTTTTATTTAGTGAAATCCTGTCAGAGCACAAAAGCAAAGGAAATATAATGAAAAAATGCTGATAGATTTCATTAAAAATAAGAACAAGAGCTTTTGAATGTCAAGAAAACACCATAATAGTAAACATTAAAATGGCAAAAATATGTGCAGCATCATATAACAAGCAAAGGGGGGTTAGTGTCCTTAATAAAATGTACAGATCAATAAGGAAAAAGTTCACCTGATAAAAATCCACAGGGGAATAGGTTCATTCACAAAAGAAGAAATAAAAATGGCCCACAGGCATTTGAAAAACGTTCAAGATAATTAGTACCCAAATCAATATAAAAATCAGGACAACATATTTTTTTCCTATCAAAGTAAGGAAAACTAAAAAAAAAAACACCGAAGTGTTCAACGTTGTCCAGAGCAGAAGGAAATATCTGGTTCAATAATGACAATAAACATTCGCTTAATCTTTCTGGAATTTAAACTGGTAATGTGTATTACTAATTAGGTCCTTATGTTTTGATTCATCCATTCAGTTTTGAGGAGTTTATGTATACTTAAGAAATTATGAAAAATTGTGTATAATTATGTATCTGAATAAAACATTGAAAACCATCTCTATTTTCAACCATAGAAGACCATAATGGAATATTATGGGCTCCTGTGTAATCATTAAAAGTTATATCCTCCAAAATGTTGGAGATAGGAAAATAATCTCTCAACATATTATCAGGTGAACTAAGACAGAGAAGGCAGGGTGTCTGATATGATTCCAGTGTGGTAAAAGTACGCATAGGTGCATACATGCATAGAAGAACAAATGAAAATGTCAACAGTGACTACCTTGGGGTAGCGTATCTGGGTGACTTTTTACTTTCTTTATACTACCCATGTGTTCTAAATTTTCTATAAAATGTGTGCTGCGTTTATAATACAAGACAATAAATTTTATTTTAATAAAGACCCATGCTGAGTAGGAAGGCTTATAAAGTGTGCAGTGCTCTGGGAACACAGGGAGCCCACTGAGGGGCTTGCAAATCCAGATGAAGACAGAGGGAGAGCAGAGAAGCGGGGAAGGGACATTTTAAGGCCTGTGTCCTTGGAAAGGCAGCATCCCTGCTTGACGAAACCCGGGCCTGGGGACGTGGAGATGGATGACACTGGAATCAAGAGGGGAGAGATATCAGAAAGCTCTTTGCCATATATAAAGACGCCTTCCAAAGTAGAGGCGCGCCGTGGGGTGGAGAGGAGCGTCCTGGCGCGCACAGAAGCCATTGGGGAACGTGGAGGTGGCGTAGAGGTCAACATTCTTCTGGCCACAGTGGTGGGGAGGAATGAGGGCAAATGCTGTGGACTCCTAGAGAAAAGTGGGTGGAAAGTCTTAGGGGCTGAGAGCAGAGAGTAAGAGAGGAAAGGGAAGAGAGAAGCCTGGCCTCCCTTCCCCGAGTCCAGAGACCCTGGTAAGGAGGAAGAAGTGGGGGGCTTTACTGGGAGAGTGTGGATTCGTCAGCTTAGACTGCCGTAAAAGTACCACACACGGGGAGGCTCACACGGCAGAAATGAATTTGCTCACACTTCCGGGGGCCGGAAAGTCCAAAATCAAGATGCTGGCCGCATTGGGTTGCAGAAGGCTGCCTTCTTACTGTGTCCTCAGGTGGCCTTTCTGCACGTGTGTGGAGAGAGATCTCCGTCTTCCTCTTCTATTTGTGAGGCCTCCAATCCTATGAGATTAGGGCCCCTCCCTGATGACCTTATGTAACTTCAGAGGCCCCCTAACAGCTCTGTCTTCCAATACAGTCATATGGGGCTGCGGTTTCCAGTAGGAAGTGTGCTGGGACACACAGTTCAGTCCACAGCAGAGAAGTTTTGGGGAAACCATATTTTAGGGCAAACTCAAGTTCAGAGTCATTGTGGACAAGATCAGAGTAATTTTTATTCCATGGCACGGCAGTTGAGGGTGAAGGCAAAGAGGCAGGTCACCTTAGGATGTGGCGAGACAGAACAGAAGGCCAGAATGTCAGGAGGAAGGCCATGAGGATGCAGGCCTTGAAAGCCCTCGAGGACACTGGCCAAGACTGAGGTAGAGAAACTGACATATCAGGGTCCCGAGAGCGTTTCCCCAGGGCACCTGCATGGCGGCGGGAAGGAGGCGCCAGGCAGGCATGGGGATGAATACCCGGTTGGCTAAAATAAACCACCAATTGAGTTCTTATTTTGATCATGCTTAAGGTTTGTTTGATCTAGCTGTTTTTTCTGAGAGTTCAGTTTTACATATGTTTCAGCACCCCAACCAGCTTGTGTATTTTCAAGGTTTTTGTGGGTTTGTTTTTCCCCTCTCTCTCTTTTCCTTCTTCGGTGGCAGATCGGGGAGGGGAAAGCCTGGGGCACGCAGGTCGGCGGCCAGGCTCCGTCCTGGTTTGTCAGGCTGTGCTCTTGACCCTTCCCCGGGACCTGTGATTAATACACGCTTTGTCGAGGCGGCTTGGCAAACCCCGCTCTCCACAGGACTCGATTCATAATTCACAGCGAGCAGGAGGAACGGGGGCTTTGTGGTGGCGTGTTTGCTCTTTGCCGCACAAACAGCAATGCGTTCTGACCTTCGCCGTTATCTAATCAGGAAGTCGACAGTCCCGGCGTGTCGTGGAGTCCTCCTAGGGCTCACTACAACTGTAAATTATGTTCCTGCGCCCCGGATCTGGGGCGCGCCACGCTTTACATTACCATTGTGTATCTTAAAATAAACAGCATCGCAAGCTGTTTATTTTGGTGTTACTATGTATGCAATTTTAAAACAGTGGTTACTTAAACAAATGTCTCTGTTCCCACAGCACTTGAAAGCCAGTGTTTGCTCCCGTGGTTTTGGGTTTTGTCACTTCTGTTTGGTTTATATCTGAGAGCCACGCTGTGAGCAGTTGGAATGAATCTGGCAGCCCCGAGAGGGGACCTGTTGTTGGGCCCTGCCCTTCACCCTGTGTGGCTGTCTTCCCCTCTCCCCACAGTCTCCTCGCCCTCAATAGCGCCAGAGGCACAGGCACAAACCTGGGGCTTGTCTTCTCCTTGAGGTGTTCAGTTATTCCCACCCGTCAGCTGGAGGGTCCTTTCGTTTCCGTTGCTGGATGCTGTATGATTTGATTGAATACGTGGCATTATGATGGTTCTGTAACAGGATACTACTCCCAGATACTCATTTAGAATTGTCGTTTGTGTACTGCAGATACAGCGCCTGTGTCATTGGCACAGCTTGGGTAAGTAGAGATGAATGGGCAAAATGGATGTAAAGATATTAAAGTTTTGCCCTGGCCGGTTTGGCTCAGTGGATAGAGCGTCGGCCTGCGAACAGAAGGGTCCCAGGTTCGATTCCGGTCAAGGGCACATGCCTGGGTTGTGGGCTTGATCCCCAGTGGGGGACTTGCAGGAGGCAGCTGATCCATGATTCTCTCTCATCGTGGATGTTTCTATCTCTCCCTTTTCCTCTCTGAAATCAATAAAGATATATTTTTTAAAAAGATATTAAAGTTTTGAAACTGTGACTTTGAGTCCTTATACCTCTACTGCACACAAAGGTGAAAGAGGGGAGAAGAGCGTCTTAGTAACACATACAGGACTTGTGTGCAGGACTTTGGTTTGACTCACCGGAGGCCACTTACTAGTGCTGTTGCTTTGGGCAAGTTATTTAACATCTCTAAGTCTTCATCTCTAAAATGGGTAGGGTTGTCTGAGTGGGAGGGGGACCAGATGAAATGCAGTATGTAAAACGCCTGTCTCAGTGCCTTGAACAGGTTGGTACTCAATCATTAGCCTTTCCTTTCTCTCTCCCCCTCCCATCGTGACATGAATGGTAGCTGTGGGTGGACTGGGATAGGCCCATGGCTTGCAGCTGCAGTTAGTGCGGTGTGGGACCCTCAGTGCCTGACCTGGCCTGCTGGGTGATGTTTGGGACCCTCATCACCCAGGATCTGTGTAACCATGAGAGATGGGCCATCGCACTCTGGACTTGCTTCTCCATTGCCTGGCCTGCTTGTAAGACAAGAAGCCAAGGATAGTTTGAAATTCCGTATTATGTATGTCTTGCTCCCAGTGGTAAGTAGAGATAGTAAAAAGTTGTATTATAAGGAACTTTTGGGACAGATTTACTAGTTAGTGAATAAATAGATGAAAAGCCTGCTTGGATTCTTGGGTATTTCGAGAAATCTAAATTCCAATGGTACAATTTATTCATGCTCAGATTAAAAATTAGTCAACACGCATATAATTTTATTCTCATAACTCAGTTGTATTAATGAAATAAGAAAATTTTGCATATATAGTTACTATTTCAGTTTTCTGCAAAAATAACATTATAAAAATTTAGATTATAAGCCTACTAGATTGAAATTGCATAATATAATAAATTTAAAATACTAATGAGATGATGTGGGTCTGATTGGTTAGAACGCCATATTTTCCCTTCCTCTAAACTTATGTACAAGGTACTATGCTCTGAAGAAGTGGATTATTTCCTGCATTATTTAGATACCAACTAGATCCAATAATTGTTTTTTGTTGCTCTCTGTGGTTCCATGAAGGTTACCATGCAAAGATTCTGAGTATGTGGATTTTTGATTCTGGATATGAAGCAAATACTCAGTGATCAATGAGTGGTTGGGAGCCTGGGTGAAGCTTCAAGGTCTCTTATTGGCTGAGTTGACTTGGGCAAGTTCGTTAACCTTTTAACAGCCTCAGTTTCTTCCTTTGTGGAATGGGGCCAATAACAACAGCCTCTCCCTGAGTGGCCAGGATGCAGAGAGGAGATGATGCATGGGTGAAGCATGGGCCATATCCTCCGCATTAAATACTGAGGAAGGTGGGCTTATTTCCCCTGAGGGAACTGACCACAAACACATAAGAGGGGTGTGAGATGGAAATAAATGGGGAATGAAGAGAGGACGTGGATTGCAACTAGGCAATCCCTATTCCCACTTTTCAAAGCTAAGAGTGCACCCTACCATCCATCCTTTCTGTGGTTGGCCAACCTTATGACATATACTCTAGTGCAGCTGTGGGCAAACTACGGCCCGCGGGCTGGATCCAGCCCGTTTGAAATGAATAAAACTAAAAAAAAAAAGACCGTACCCTTTTATGTAATGATGTTTACTTTGAATTTATAGTAGTTCACACAAACACCCCATCCATGCTTTTGTTCCGGCCCTCCGGTCCAGTTTAAGAACCCATTGTGGCCCTCGAGTCAAAAAGTTTGCCCACTCCTGCTCTAGTGAGAGGTGTTTTTCTTTTGCAGCCTGCTGGTTACCTTCCTCATAATCAGACAGAATCCGGCAAGCTTTCTGTATAGATTTGCTCTTTGTCCCCGGTTTCAGCCACCTCCAGCTCCTGTGCCATGTTCTCTTTGATTGTCTGGTTTGATTACATTGCCATCCTTCCTCATTTCTTTCATCTCCTATATGTCACTTGCATCTGGAGTTCAAATGATTGTATTCGTTTCTATTGGTTTGCCTCATCGGAAACAGCTGAGGATTTTTAGTATGCTGAGAGTGACGGAGAATATGCTTTTTTCTTTTTTTTCTCTTTTTTTTTGCCCCAATAACATTAGATGGCACAGTGACAACTGTGTGTTTGTTACAAAGCAGCTAGTACAAATTAGAAATCCTTCACAGCAGATGTGTTTTGTGAAAGGATATGCTAAAAAATTAAACAGAGAATACTTTCCGGTGATAATTTTAGAAAAATATTGTGCAATGAAGCAAATTTACAATTCATTTAAAAGCAACCTTTTTCTAGAGTGTGTGCCTTCAGGATAAAATTTTGACAATCCTGCAATTTGTTTCAGTTTTTCATTGAGGGGGTGGAAAGCCATCTGCTAGTTATCTTGGGGGACACCATTACATCAATAAGATGATTCCAAAGTTGTACACATACCCCGTTTTAAATTAATGTGTAGCTGTCGTAAGTATAAGTGACTCAGTGGAAGGTACAAGTTTCTATTATGTATGCATAACAGCAGGAATTTCTTTTTGCTTTCCATCAGACACAATCTCAGTGCGCTGTACTGTCCAAAAACATTTCTGGGCCCTGGATTCCTGCAGACGTTTCTTATTTTTACCTCACTGACCCCTTTTTCAGTGGCTGGAGGGGCATTTTTTTTTTAGTTGCTACCGTTGATACAGTTGCTATTAATCACTGTCTGCCATGTTGTGACGTAGGTTCTAATAACATCCCATCGAGTGGCTTTTGCAAGCTGGGAGCTTCCCAACAACACTGGCCTTTGATAGGCGACTCACACCAGGAAAAAGAAAATGCAGAGTTCAAAAAAAAAACCACCCCAAAACCCTGCAAATAGAAAAAAGAACTAAAACTGGAGAAAACAGAGTGAAATCAAAAACAGATAGCTTTCTGTGAGCTGCTCAGCTCGCCATGGGAGCAGGGAAGCTATAAATCTGAGCGGCGTTGTTTGAAAACGGAACATGAGGCGGCTAAATTTATCACTCGTTCTTTGTTGTTACAGGGAGGGCAGTAGCTGGCTGACGTGGCTAACTTTGGTTTCTGTCCCCTATTAATAGCATTTCATTTTTCTCGACAGAACATCAAAATCTGACTGTTGTTGCATCAACGGATGCTGGGGGATTGGGCCCATTGCAGGGCAAAGAAGGGAGGAAGGACGCGCTGGAGGCATCTGAGTGTTGTGTTGCTGTGTGATCGCTCCCAACCCCTGGCTGTGGGGCTGGGGTGCTTGTCTTTCCCGGTGGAAGTTATATGTGTACTTGTGTCCTGCTGACTACTTTGCATCCATATGTAGACTAGGAAAAGCATAGAGGAAGTTCACTGCCGGGAGCGAATCTGGAGCCTGGGGAAGCTGCAGAATCCCCTCCTTTTGTCTGTCTGCACCGGTTCTCCAGGCACAGGGGGGAAAGGTAGGAAGCAAGCCTGCTACAGATGTGACTGGCCATGAATATTCATGAGTGCCAGGGCTCCTCCTCTCCTACAGCATCCAGGCCTTTCTGATCTCCCCCTGCACAGCTCGCAGAGGCTCCCTCTCCCTCTCCCCTGCACGCCCCCACCTCGGGTCTGCCCTCCCTGACCAACCCGAGGACAAGACCGAAGCTTATTTCGGTCACAGCCTGGCCTGATACAGTGATCAGTGGCCTTAGAAATGTGTGTGTGTGTGTGTGTGTGTGTGTGTGTGTGTGGTGTGAATATATTCTCCCATCAAAACAAAGGGGGGGGGGAGAAAAAAATGTAATTATCCACACTTTTATGAATCCAACTCTCCTTAATGTTCATTATTTAAAGCAGCAGCAATTACAAGTTCAAAGGGGTTTAGTGGGCCAGCAACCCGCATAATCACTGCCAAATTAAGGGGGACTCATTCGTCACAGGAGAGCGCACCCTGAGCAGTGAGTCATGCGGGGCCTCCGGGGCTCTGACTCACATAAAGCAGAAATCGGTGCCCTTGGGGCTGCGAGTGACTTCCTCTGGGCCGCCCGCGATGTGCGGGTTTCTGTTGGTTTAGGGAGCTGACGCGGCCTCGGAGGTGGCAGAGCAGCACATTCCACTCAGTGTTGGCAGGTTACTCACTGCATGTGGACTTGTGTTCGACAACACATTGGGCCGTGATGCAAGTGAACTTCTCACTCTTGAAAAGAAAAGAATTTGTTTCCCTAAAGTTTCTGAATCAGGCACTTTCATGGTTCAAAAGAACCAGAATTTTAGAGTCGTTGTGTTTCCCTTTATTCCCGTCCGTGGAGGTCTGTAGTGAAAATCAATGATACTGATAAAGAAGCCAAACCCTTAGTCCTGAGACCGAAGCAGGCCTAGCTCCATTCCCTTCCTGAAGGCACTGAGGCGTGACTGCCTCTGAGGCCAGGCCCTCTGAGTGACACCTGGTGACAGTGGGGCCAACCCTTGAAGGAACCTGTGCTCTGGAGCTGGGCTTTCTGTTGCCAGACTTTAGAGGCTTCCCATTGGATAGTTTTAAAATCTGCTTGAGAGCTGTCATCAGCCAATGAAATCCCTTAGGTCTAAATGATGAAATTTTCAGAATGAAGTTCAAGTGGAAATGCATTAGGTTCAGGATAATGATGGAAGACGCCAAAACAATAGATGTAGCATTTTAACTCCCATTCTTAGAGGCACTTGGATGTTCTTTCATCCTTTAGGCAAAGCTCCATACTGAATTGTTCCTCGTTTTCCCTCTTTTGGAGAGAACTCTTCATTTGTGGCTAAATCATCCTGGTATTATGTCCTCTCCCCGCATCCTCACCTACCTACCCACCCCCAACAGGATCTCTTCCTCTTTTCTCAGATACAGAGCTGCAGTCACACTTAGGATTTGAAGTGTTTGGGATTTGAAGTGTTTGGGATTTGAGAATTAGGTTGGCAATTTTTGGAGATTACCTACACTTACATTTTTTTTGGCTGGCTTTGAAGTGCAGATAAAGGTCTTGTGGTTTCGTCTCTTGTATCTGGGCCTACACTACGCATATATCAAAGCAGTGAGGTTTAAAATGTTCTTTGAAGCAGATCACAGTAGTTGAAGCGGTGGACCCCAGGCACCTCAAGCAGGTTTCCTGGTGCTCTGCTGTTGGTAACTTTCTACCACCATCATGCAGAGACTTCTGGGGGTTCTCCTTGCATTTCAGCCTCTGGAAGAGTTCTTTCCTGTCTTCTCCTCCCTAAACTCTTCATTAAGTGGAGATTTTGGATACCCAAGGATTGAGTTACAGGTAGACTGTAAGGCAAGATGCTTATACTGGAAAGAGGAGTAAGTCAGGAACCTCAGTCCCAATTAGTCCAGGTAAGCAACCCATCATTAGCCAGGTCAAATGGCAGGTCACTTAACTTCGCTGAGCTTCGGTGTCCTCATCTGTGACATGGAGATGCTGCTTTTCTCCTTACACGTAAGTTGTCGTAAGGAGTGGTAGTTCTTGTTATTTTGATGACATTGTCAAAGCTCTGAACTCATCAAGCTGAGTTCCTCCTAAAATCACCTTTATTCCTCTCCTTTCTCCTGTCATCTTTGTTCCTCAGGAGAAAGATCCTCTCAGCCCCATTTCTTCAGGCCTTATTCTCACCTCCTGACTGAGCTTTGCTGGAAGGTGCCATCTGGCATTCTGAGCAGAAGGATTTTCCTGGACTCAGTGAAACCTTCCAGACCAGTGTTCTCTCTCCCACTCACACCTCTGGTGCCCTAGTGAAGAGCCATCAACTTTGTGACCCATGTCCTTGTGTCTGTCCTCCTCCACATCGCATCTCTCTTCTGCTTGTGTAATTTCATCCCTGTTAAAACCCAAACACCGCAGGTTTTTAGGGTCCTGGAAATTGTAATATACATTTACAGAAACAAAAAGGTTGGTAGGCAAAATTCATGCACTGTAATGTACCCCAAAAGTGCTAAAAAAATTGGGGTTGAAGGAAGATCATTTTACCTTTCATATGTCCATCTGAAAAAACGCAATCAGTAGCCTACAAGTCCAAGTAAAATTTATAAATAAATTACTTAAAGGTCTTTTGACAAAGAATCTAACATAATTGAACTGGTGCATGCAGTGACAATTTTAGTTAGCATGCGAACAAAAATAGCCACATGATAGTAACTTGTGCAGCATATTGATATACAATATAGGTAGAACTGACAGCATACTGATGCACACGCATGCATACACACATTCAAACAAATTGTGGTCCAAAAGTAAGTGAAGCTTTATGGAATTTTCTTAGTGAAATTCATGGGACATTTCAGTGAGCACACTTTCACCTGTGTGGCACTTTATAACTGGCCTACGAAGAGGCTGTGTGATTGGATTCGGAAGATCAGTTAGTGATGAAAATGTAAGGGTGCTTTCTTTCCAAACAAATTGTGCATCTCCCCATTCACTACTTTCTTAGCAATCTGTGGTCTCTCACACGGCCATGCCATTGGGAAAGGAATGAAGAACAGAGAGGTGTTTCAGTGATCAAATCCCCCCTTCCTTTGGTCCAGCCTCTATAAAATCTTGCTGCTATATTGAGCCAAAGTACCCATCGATGTGCCTTTTATTGGACATGCTTCATATATTGTGATGAGATTATATGCATTCGGAGAGGTTGTCAGGAAAAACTTAACATGCCACTGATGTGCAATGAAGGAAAGTTAATTGTGTAGATGCCACCAAACTGCATCAGTGAGGGGAGCCCTCTGTCAGAGTATTAATCTGCCTTGAATAAAAACTGCTAAACAGGCTTGTAACCAATAGCCTCAGGTAAAAACTGGTATTAATAAACCCCTGGCAATGAATCAAACCACAGCTATCTTTATTCACATAGGGATCTGTAGACTGTAAAACCACTGGGAGAGGCTGGTCTGTGCACGTATTACTCTTTCATATTGCTCACAGAATTTTACGTCAAATGCAGTTATTGCAAATGCACGTCTCTTTTCAACTTCCATCATGTTATCAGTAACAAATACTTTCATTAATCAAAAAAGCTAATTTTTAGACTCTGTGTTTTATAAGTTTGTATTTTAATAAAGAATTTTCTCTCCCTACCTGTAATGTCCGATGGATTATTTCTAGGATAATTTTTATCCTGGAAAAGTTCAAATATAACGGATTTATATCCAAGCATCTCCTGTTCATTCCAACTGCATCTGAAATTGGGCATTGTTAATGGTGACAAACTTGGAAATGTATGAATCTTCATGACTGAATTGTGTATGGAGATGAGAAGTAACATTTAAAAGTGATATCTCTGAATTTAATAAGTTAGTTATTGCTGTCCGTGTGGTACAACAAATTAAAATCGCATACATAGATATCATTCACACATGTCGAGCTATTGATATGTGTTTTCACCTGGAGAAAGTCCTATAGACTGGATAACATTTCGGGTACATTTCAACCCCATGAATCTGTTTCCCTGTCCTGTTTTCATGAGGAGCCGGAGTCTGTTGTCACATTTCATTTGTGGAACAGGACCAAACCTAAAGCTAAACACAGAGAGGTTGGCCGAGAGAGGTATGACAGGAATGATGGTATCTGTGAACTCAGATCAAGTTTTTCCTGTGTTCCCTAAACCATTTTGGATGTGATTAATATTGTGAATTAGGTGTTTTTCTAGAGCGATGGAAGTAGAGATGAGAATGTGCATTTGGAAGGAGCAAGAGATAAAGCCAGATGAACCATAAATCCCCCTGTTCACTCAGCAAGTTCATTGTAAGCAACTGATCTAAAGAGCTAAAAAATTTGTGCACTAGCATATATGTTGTGATTTTTCCAGATTGCTAAAAAAGAAAAAAAAAGCTTTGGGGATTCACCTAAAACAGTACTTTTCAGTATTTTCCAAGCCATGACAAAAACATGGATTAGAAAACACCGTCTCCTTTACCCCCATTTCTAATAGTTTTTTAAGTCAGTGTTCATTTGTTCTGCTTTTACTGAGCAACTACTACATATGTGAGGAGCTAGTTTAGGTGTTTCAGTTATTTGTCCATATAGATATATTAGAGGCCCAATGCATGAAATTCGTGCAAGGGGCTTGGCCCTGGCAGCCCTGGCTTCGTCCAGAAGGTCGTCTGGAAGGTTGTTCGGCTGTCCAGTCTAATTAGCATATTACGCTTTTATTATTATAGATGTATTCTACATCTATGCATATGTACATACACAGTAGGGTTGCATGCTTTCATATGCACTTTTATAGCCAAATCAATATTTTTCAGACCCCCTTTTTAGTGCCCAGACCCTTGGCAATAGAAAACCAAAGAAAGTGAGGAAATCTTTTGAGTTTTCCAAAGATAACTTTGGGAAGCATCAGAATGATTAAAAAGCAACTCTCTAGAATACTTTTTTTCCAAATTACATGTTTTTATAATAATTGAAGCATAGTTTCTCACTATCATAAACCCACCTCAAAGGATATATTTTAAAACACTTTCATTGTCTTAATAGACACAATCTTGTGTGTAAATGTTTCTCCAGCCAGTGTTTTCCCATTTACACAACACTTAGGTATCCTAGCAGTGCTAAAATAAACATTGGCTCCAGCTTAACAGGACAAATGTTTGCACTCTGTGTTTGTTGATGAAATAAATATTTTCAACCCCAAACAAAACAAACCTGAACTCTAAATTTATTAACAAGAAGGTGAGGCCAAATTTATGTTGGGTTTATGCTGGAGTTGACATTTTCATTTTAAATTAATGTTATGGTCACAGGTGTTCTACTTACCTGGGTTATCTTAAGGAACCCAATCAATAAGGAAAAGTAATAATTGAAGAGGCCAGGGATATCCTTACTGGTCTAGTGTTTTATTCTCCTTCATTTTCAGCCTGAAAATTCTTTTTTATACCTAAATGTGCGTCACACAGAATGTCATTTCTTAGGTTTGTTCCTATAATGTGTTCTTGCACTTATGTGATGCTTCACTTAAAAATACTTTAGCTCTCTCTTTTTTCCCCCAAATCAATAACTTTAATGCCTGCTCCAAATAAGCTAAAATAGTTTTGATAATTACCTAGCAAATGGCAAACTTTTGCCTTTTAGCAGTTAAAAACTTTCTGAAATATTTAAAAATCACTTTTGACAGTATATTAAAGTGAATGGAAGTCTATATCTAAAGATCTCACTCAACTTTTCATGTACTTAAAATATTACAGGAAAATTGAGAAGGTGACTTATTATAGAAAGAAGTAGACATAAATGAATATTTTCTGAAAGAAAAGTGATTCTTTGTGAAAGAATTCAAATAGCATAATTCGTTTTGTGTTTTATCTTGCGGGCTTTTACTCACCTACATACTTTTACAAACCCATGTAAATGGGTCAAAGGTCATTGTGAAACTTGAGAAGGAATGTGAAACTTCCAACTGTGGGAAATAGGTAGAAATAGATTTCAAAAATATTTACTGTATTGAATTCACATTAGGTTGATTTTATTACTAATTTATGAAACCGTAAAAAAATATAAAACCCAAGTTAATTGTTCTAGAGATATGTAAATATCTTTATATATATAAAGAGATTATGTAAATATATAGATTATGTAAATTATATACATATATAATTTCTGAGAAAAAAATTGGAATGTTCTTACTTTAAGAATTCTTTCAATTGAATTGCTATATTCAGGATAGGTAATGGTAGCATAGTAAATGATTCCTTTTCTAATGTTTAATTCTTTATATTCAATTTAACATTTAAAAAGAGGTATAGTTATTGATAGCAGATGTTTCAGTTTACCCATATACTTCTTCTATGAAGAAGAGAATGTCATATTGTAAAATCACTAAGATTTGCTACGTGGTGAATAGTAGTTTTCTTTTAAAAAATGTTTTTATTAATTTTTAAAGAGAATGGGAGAGGGATAGAGAGATAGAAACATCAATGAGAGAAGCAACATCAATTGGCTGCCTCCTGCACGCTCTCACCCCCCCCTTCTCCCCCCCCCCCAAACACACACACACTGGGGATGGAGCCCGCAACCCGGGCATAGTGCCTTGACCGGAAATGGAACCCGTGACCTCTTGGTTCCTGGTTCAGTGCTCAACAGCTGAGCCACCCCAGTCAGGCTGAACCGTAGTTCTGTCGGGTGTGCTGGGCTCTCAGACAGCACGGTGCTCGGTGTTCGCATGCTGCTGAGACTTCAAGGACGTTACCAACAAACCAGCTGCATCTTTACGAACACAGTGGAGGTTTTTGGATGGGTTTTTAATAAATTGAAAATTTTAAGAATTAGAAGAACAGGGAATTTTCTAAATCATTGGTTTCCAAGTGTATATTCACAAGGAGACGCTGAGAAGCTGTGTCAGGATATTTTTGCCAGCAAATAACAGAAAACCCCTTCACAAACTGGCTTAAACAATAATGGGAAGTTCCGAGGTGTGTGGTGTGGTGGACTCCAGGGGCACAGCAGGGCTCAGTGGTGGCCTCAGGAGACGCAGGGTGTCTTTGTTCCCCCTTCCTCGTGTTGGCTGCACCCTCAGACTGTGTTTCCTGGAAGGAGGAAGCTGGCTGCCAGGTCTGTGGCTGCCTCCCTCCGATCCCGGGCTGAGAGTGGCTCCTTGTGCGTCCGGGAGAGCCAGCTCACCAGCAGCCTCTGGCAACCCTTTCTTCATGTGGGCAAGAAATTAATCACACTGGCCAAGAAACAGGGCCGCCCTCCGACAAAGCAGCCCATCCTTAAGTTTGAAAGGACTCTCAAGAGAGGTTCCATGTCTTGCCTTCACACTCACACATTATTACTATTATTTTCATTTCAACTATGAGGCAAGCAAAGAAAGCTCAGAGAGGTTACACGTAATTTTCTGGACTTAGCCCTCAGCTAGGAAGAGGTGGCGGAGAGTGAAACCTCAGTGCTCAATGGAAGGTAGACAGATTCGTTAGTCTTTTTGTATATACTTAGCAGTCTCCAACCTCTATCTTGAAGAAAAATGTACATTCTAAGTATGGTCCGGAAACAGTGTGAGAACCGTCTATGTCTTCACAAAGCTCCATCAGAGTGCTCTTACTGTTCTTCAGGCATTCAGCCATCCGGGGGCATTGGTTTATCTTTGGAGAAGTGGGCCTCAGTTTTTCTCAGGTGTCTCCAGTGAACTGTCTCTGTTGTAAAGGGAGAAATTTTGAGGGAAAAATATCTCATTGGCACCAGCTTGAGTGTTGAAGAGAGAAATATAGCTATCAGATATCCAGGTGATGAGTAATGAAGGAAGGGGTGATTCAAGGTAAATTTGCATAAATGGAAAGTTAGCAGTATCCGTTTATAAAACCACAGATCAGGTTGTGATGGAGAAGCTATAAGGTTACACACCTGAAAGAGTGAGGTAAGCTGGCATTTCAAATTTCTCCGGATAATCAAAATTGTATCCATTTACATAAGATGGAATTCATTTATATGGTTACAATGCCCAAATATTTTGTATCCTTGTGGGGGAAAAAAAAGAAAAGAGAGAGAAAGAGAATGCCAAGCCATGGCTCAGTTTGAGACTTATTTATAGGTATCTTTATTACTGTCAAAATTTTAATGACATGATTGAGTTATTTCATATGAATATCAACAGTGATACTGAATCGCTATCAAAAGTTGATGTTCAAAAAAATTAAATACATGGAAAAAGGTTGATGGTCAGAATAAGAATGCAAAGAAGAAAATATGTGCTACATACGGAACAGGCAAGATTTATTTACTTAAAAATTCATATACAGAAGTACTGAAAACAAAGGAAGGAGATTATAAGTAATTGTGCAACAATACAAATAATGCAGCACTTTACCTCCCAGAGGATCTCTAAGTGCTTCGCAGAACCCCCTATTTCTCTGAGAGATTGTCTAAAAAATTCATTCTTATATACATAGAAAGAACTTGTCAACCTTTGAAATGTCTCTCCTACAGGGATCAAGTTAGCTTTAGGAACTCATTTTCAAAAGTTGTATCGGACCAGGTAGAGGTCATATGGAGTTGGCTTGCAGAATCCAGGGAGTCGGGTAGGAAATAATGCCCGGAGGGTGGAGTGCCAGTGGGAAGGACCCCCAGGTTCCTAGACCAGCTTCTGCTACAGCCCCCCAGGCTTCAGGCACCGGCTCCTCAGTGAACCTGCTCATCCGAGCCCTGGTTTGACTCTTGTAGTATCAGTCAAGTTTTCTGAGTCCCTGTTTTAAGTCCGACAGTTCACCATTTACTGTTTTACCCTTTCTCCTAAAAATGTCCTTTGACTTTTCAGATCAGCTTTATATTTCATTCCGAACTGAAAGCCCTCTTACCGAGGAGTGGCTGGATAATGGCAATGAGGACTTGCATTCGTGAACAGGGATTTCTTTAGCAGTGTGCTTACGTGTCACTGATGTTGAAAAGGCAAATAAAATGAACTTTTGATGTAAGGCATTTTAACATGGTATTTATATATTCTTTTCTTGGGATTTTTGAGAACAAATAAAATCAACCCAAGACTGCAACCCAGCTTTACTCTGCCACACAATCTTTTTTTTTTTCTAACCCTCCCCCAAGGATCTTTTTTCCATTGATCTTTAAACAGAGAGTAGAAGGGAGGGAGAAGGACAGGAGAGAGAGAGTTTGAGACTGGTTGCCTCCAGCAGGTGCCCCAACCAGGGCGGGGGATCGAACCTGCAACCCTTCGGTCCTCAGGCAGATGCTCTAACCACTGAGCAGGGCCTGCCTCACAATCGTGAACTGATATATTCCTGCAATAGAGGGTTTTGTTGGCTGCTGGGGCTCAAAACCTATCGGGCACCACCTTAGTGACATGCAAGGCACTGCGCGGGGCTTTTTCTGACAGAGTCTGGGTCTTGTTCTTGAATCTCCAGGGGTATTGGCAATCCGTGGTGTCAAGAGTGCTAGTGGCAGGCCTAGAGGCAGAGGGGTGGACACGTATAAAGAGCAAGCGGCTCGACACCAGGCACGTGGGACACCTGGGACATGCCGACATGTCCGAGGGAATCAAGCACGGAGGCCATTTCCAGCTCTATTATGCTATGAGTCTGTAAAGCTTCCTGACATCATAGCAGATTATTTTCATTTTCCCGTACAGTTGTCTGATACTGCCTAGAGCAACAAAGGCCCTAACCTGCTCAGTCTGCGTCTTGCACTTGACTCTCACAGCAGAGGCTCATTGCTGGAATTGCGTCACAAGCACCGTGTTCAAGATGGCAGCACTTAATAGCTGAGGAGGATCAAGTTCACGTGCTCTCTGAGCAAGGAGAGCCCTCAGTTACCCTAATGCAGTGGTCGGCAAACTGCGGCTCGCGAGCCACATGCGGCTCTTTGGCCCCTTGAGTGTGGCCACGAAGTTTCAATCGCACTGTACGTGCGCGCCCGCACGTGGTATTTTGTGGAAGAGCCACACTCAAGGGGCCGCAGTTTGCCGACCACTGGTCTAATGCATTGAATAAAAGAATGATTTCTCTTGAGCAGAAAAAGGGGCACTTTATATATTTGTTTTGAAAGTATTTCTCTACAGTTTCAGCTTTGGAACAGGGAGGAGAAACTGCTAGGCGTGACCAGCAATTCAAGCCCCACAGCGGTTGCGGAGGCCCAAAGGGCAGTTTGAGAATTGCTTGTTTACATTCTGTTATGGGGAACCACATTCTAGGAAGGAATTCAGAGGGAGAGACCCCAAAAGTCTGAACCACTTCATAGAACACACAGAGGCCTATTGATGTGAGTGGGAAATGCTGGTCGGCGACAGCAGGTGTCTTATGGAGTCCAGCATGTGATGGTGCTCGTGTCTCTGGGTGACGCGACTCTGGCCTTCATTTTACACCTGCCTTCCTTCGCTCATAAGTTTACAAGAAGAAAAATGTATACATATATAAAATTGTTAGCAATTCTAAGGCAGGAAATTTAGCATACAGGTTTCTGTTCACTCTGAAAGAATTGCTGTTATGTATTTGAGCAAAAGTGAGTGTTCTGATGAAGGCAATGCTTTGGGCTTCCTGGGAGGTATTTTCTGGAGTTTCCCACAGAGTCGCTGGCCCAGTGAGATGAGAACACTGGAGGGAGGGTCTCTGCTGAGAGGGCAGAGTCATCAGAGGGCTTCGCTGTTCTACTTCCCAGCAGCCTGGACTGCTTGGGGCACCCCCTGGGGGTGTCAAACTAAACCCTGAGGAGCTCAGGCTCTCCTCCCGCTGTGGCCAGCCATTCAAGGAAACAGCTTCCCGGAGGACAGCGAGCCCTCTAGGAGACATGGTTTCATATGATTTTCATATTAGTTAAGTACTGGGGGGAAGGCTCTGAAAAAACCAACATATTCTTAATAAAAAAAAAAAACCTCCCCGTTTCACTGTTTTCTCAGGAATATGTCTATTAAAAACAAAACAAAGTGAATGAACACTTCTGTTATCACCAAAACAGCCCCTCTTCCTCTGCATCTATATGAGAACAATACTTATGATGTCTTTTATTTTTCTTGTTCAAATAAAAGTGCATGTAGGCTAAGGTAGGCCAAGAGGTGCCATAGAAGAACCTCCTTCATTGACCTTAGCCAATCCCTGCCACCACCAAAACACAGGGGGATCGTTAAGAAACAAATTCTACTTGATGAGAAATTACTTTAATCAAAATTCACTTACACCAAAATGTGCCTGACTCATTACTCATTTATCCAATCCATATTTAGTGATCCTTTTTTTTTTCTCCTGTAGCGAGTATTTCAGTAACTGATAGGAGGATGCAAAGATGAATCCTAATCAGAACCTGCCCTGTAGGAGAGAGAAAATGCAAGCATATAACAAAAATTAAAAGTAGAAAGTGAAAAGTACCCAAAGAAAAGTGTGGTATGGGTAAAAGTGTCCTGAAAAGTATGGGGGTTGGAGGAAGGAAAGATTACTTCCAGCTGAAGGAATTAGTGGATGTTTTGAGGAGGCTGCTGGTGGGGGAGGAGGAGGGAGAACTTTGAAGGCAGGTGATGGCTGGGGGAGGGGAGCGGGAGCAGCAAGAACAGTGCAGGGAAAGTAAGGCCAACAGTGATTGGTTCCATGAAGGTGGAAATAAGGCTGCCCCAGCAACAGGAAACAATGTTGGGAAGGCAGGTCCATTCAGATTACAGACAACATTCTGTTAAGAATTTTAGACCTGATTTGATGGAGAATGAGTTTTTGATCAAGAAACTGTCAGGATATAGTTGTCATTCTGAACAATTCATTTGCAATAATTGAATCAAATGGATTGAAATGCCAAAAGACTTGAGATGGAAATACTGGTTACAAGGCTTTTGTATAATCAAAATAAATGTTTCCCAAAGTATGGGGAGTGTGTGACGTGTGGTTTCCAAAGTGAATTTAAGTGGTTTTTGCGAATTTAATAATAACTTAAATATGTATTAGAAAAGTATAATTTGCACATGAAACCTCTGATTCCATATTGTTGTGAGTCTAAGGGGGAAAAAGTAGGTCTATCAAATTAAAAATATTATATAAATAGTAGAATTAATCTGATCTGCCCATATTGCCCAAATCCTAATGGTTAGGGAATGACTAAAGGTTGGGAAACCCTAATGTAAGTAAAGGTTCATGAGTTCCCACATTAGGGTAATGGAAATGGAAATGAAGAAACAAGTATGAGAAATTATCTGAGGGAGAATCTGCAGGTTTGGGCAATTTAGGTTTGGTGAGCCAGGAGAAGGGGGAGAGCATCCTAAGATACTGCTAAGGTTTTGAGCCTGATTCTATTAAAATGCCAATAACGATGAAAATACATAAAGGAGAAGTAGGTTTATGAGAAAATGAGGTTCAGTATATGAGCATAAAGAATTTGAGAGACTTTCTTTAGCCATTTGCAATGCAGAACCGAGGAGCTGGGATAGGAAGAGACATAGAATCAGCCTCAGAGGTAACAGCTAAAGTTGTAAGATTGTGACCAAGGAACATAGAGAAGAAAAGAGGGCCAAGGAGAGATCCCCGTGGAAGTGTGCATTTAGAAGTGATAGGAGTTAGAGAGGCTCAAGAAGATATCAGAGAACTAAGAGGAGAAGTGAGGAAATACAGCATCTTGAAAGATCATCCCAAGCCCCAGCCCCTAGTGTGGCCCTGTGGTTGGCATAAGATAGTTGCTAAATAAATACGAATGAAAAAGAAATGCACAATCCACAGAGAGGAGATCTACAGAGAGGTTGAGGGGCAAAAGGGAGAAAATAGCGTTGAATTTGGTCATGAGGAAGTCGTTGGTGACCTTTGGGTCTGTAGAGTCTCAGTGGAATGACAAGGGCAGGAGCCAGATTGCAGGAAGGAGGGGCAGAGTGGGGGGTCCGGAAGTGCCCTCTTCTTTCAAGATTGTGAAAGTAGGATGCTAGTTAGAGGGGTAACAAACAGGGGTGAGAAAGGTTTTTTTTTAAAAAGAAGAAGGTATGGTCAAGCACATTTGTAAGCAAAGAAAAATAATCTGGTAGAAGTGGGGAGATTGGGATGGGGGAAGGGCAAATTGGTGGTTTTGGCGGGGGGGGGGGGCGGGGGGGACCAAAAAAGGAAGAAGTGAGTAAATCGAAGGCACCCGTGGAGAGATGAGCATTGGACT
>NW_005871086.1:6179396-6222409 GCF_000147115.1 Myotis lucifugus | reverse complement strand
GGTGTTCCTTGAGACGTGGAAAGGTTGGCAGTTCTCAGTGCAAGGAATGTGGAGGGAACCATTAGGGATGAGTTCAAAGACAGCTTCTTCAACAGCTCTTAGCGGATGAAAGCTGAAGGGTAGGTAAGTTTTCTACACAGAAGTTCAGATTGTAGCCTTCTGTCCTAATTGAGATCTAAAGACCTTATTTTCTATTTAATTTAGCTCCAATACGTTCAAGCAGGTAGCAGAGGAGGTCTCCCTGGGCTTTTGTTTCTCCAAATACCCCAGGTGGTCATGTGAAGCCCCTTCTGCCCTGTAAGTGGGTCCTGTTACTCTATTTCAACCACTTCTGACACTGAGGCATGAAGACAGTGGCTGAGACCATCAGCGGACTGCCTTGGGTACCACTCAAAATTTGCTCCTCCAACCCCCCACTCCCCCAACTTAAGGCTCTTCCTCCGCTGGAATACAGAGCACTTATAAACAAAAGTCAAGGGCTCACCTTGTTTCCATGTGGGAGCTGGCAGAGTGTCGGGGTGGGGAGGGAAGCTGTTTTTGGAGTCAGACAGTCCTGGGTCTAATGACGGACTCACCAGCTGTGTGACAGTCTCTCTCAGCTTTATTTTGTCATATGTAAAAAAAAAAAAAAGATTTATTAAATTTAAACAAGGGTTTTAAAAATGACATTCACAGTAGGGTTACTATGGGAACTAATTTTTTTTTAAAGGTGCTCAATATAGTGCCAAGCACATAGGATTTGTTCAATAGATGAAAGCTAAGGTATTTTTATTGACCAAATTATTTATCAGATTCCACTTTGGTAGGTTTTCACAGATTATCTTCTGAGTGCACTCTGCATGCATTTGACTTGGGAAAAGAGTTTTGTTGTAAGTTCATGGCTAGAAGAAAAGGGGAAATAGGTGTCACATGGCTGGATGAATGAAGACCTTGGCCCTTTTAAGTTTGAAAACTCCCACAAGTTAAAGTTCCCTATCATAGGCTGGCAACCTACAATTCTCAGAACAGCAGCCTCCTTACTCAGTGATACTGTTCTTTGTGCCCTTTGCTTTGCTCATTTTGCTGGGTTCAATACTAACCTCCTTCCCCCGGGCAGGCAAACTAAGTGTCACTGTGACATTTTCCCTCCATTAGCAGAGAAAAGCCATTGATCATGAAGAGTCAGCATGGCTTTGCTACGAGTGAATTAAACCAGACCTATCCTGGCCTCTGACAGATTTGTCGTGGTGCCCATGTCTGCTGGTCATCTCTGTATGCCCAGTGCCTGACACACATCCTGGCACATACTAGACACTCTGTGTATTAAATAGATGAATCAATGAGGTCCTTGTGAGCATGATGACAAGTCATGGGCTGGTGAGAGTTCTGTCCGATGGCTTTGTTAAGGAAAGTCAGTACCGGTAGATTTCTGGCACCCAAGCTCCACTGGCTTTGTCTTCAGCCCAGTTATGTGCAATTATTCTTAAAATAATGAATTGATTGAGGACATTGATGACTCTAATTTGTGCTGGATGAAGAGAGAGCCAATATGTTAAATGGCAGAGGCTAAATCCAAAGAAATCTTAAGAAATAGTACAGCAAGTGGTAAGAACAATCCGTGCACAATTAGATTACTTAGATTTGAGTCTTGGTTTTACCGCATGCTAGGGGTGTGACCTTCAGCAGTTCACTTCACCTTTCAGCCTTAGGTTATCAGCAATTTTAGGAAGGGAATCCCTACCTCCCAGGGCTCTTACATGGATACAGCCTGTGGTGCAGTGTGGAAACCCTCAGAGCAGTGCATTCACACAGAGTAAGAACTACCCGGCTAGTTGCCTAGCGCCAACAGAGTTTTGGATCAATTGTAACAATGAGCCAACTCTACCAAGAGGAAATTGTAAAGAAGATAAATGTAAAGAATGCTTAAGTGCCAAAATTCAATTCCATAAATATAAGACAGGAGTTATATGACAGAAGGAGAGATTTTAGCTAACAGTAAGCACAATATGTTTAGGCTAAAAAGGAAAAAAAAGCCTTACATTAATACAACAAAATATCCAGAATGATGGAAGTCATAGAGTGTGTAATCCACCCGGGTTTTGGGAACTATGATATAGATACGGACTCCACCTTTTACAGGAGACATTGAAAAGTTGCCAAATGTCAAAACCCATCCTGATGAAATTGGCCAATGCCTCCAAGGCCTGTGGTATGAGGAATGGCCTGGAGAACAGGGGATGTTTGAATTGGAAGAGAGAACATTTAGGGGGACAGTACAGCTGCCTGTAAGTGTTGGAAGGATGGTGATGTGGAAGAAGGTAACTAGGTTTGCTCTGTGATCTGACCAAGGACAGGATAGGATCAGTGAAGGTACACCGGGGGCTGCAGATTTCAGCTCTACATCAGGCACCAGTCCTCTGAATGTGAAATGGTGGGGTTCACCTGTGTTGGCAAGGAATCAGTGGCTGAGACACAGGGCTTCTCAGTGACACCTGGATTTCCTGAGTCGAAGTGAATCTATAGCAGCAGGTGATCTACGCCTCAGACAAGGTGGGCCGTAGTTCAGTGGGCAGGCAGACAATAAAAATTACCTTAGAAGGGTGAAGAGCTTTAGAGCCCAGTGTGTGTCTTTGTTTTATAATGTTTTAAAAGAACCATGAGCAGAATTTCATTCCTAGCCTTTAATCAGATTCTCTGATTAAGAATTCTTCAAGCGCTCCACAAAGTAGGCAGTCTTTGCTCTCACATCTGGTGATTTTTGTAAAGAGAGCAACATGCTCAAGGCATAGCTCAAAATAGAACCTAAATTCTAAATCCCTGGGCTATCTCTCTCCACAATGCTTCTTATCCTGAGCTCTCCAGAGGCTGTTTGAATTCACCCTTCCACCCCTGGAGGGCTTCTCTTTCCCGTGATCAACAACTCCTTTGACTGTCCAGTTTGGGAAGGTGAGAGGACTTGACAAGTAAAACCTCGGAGAGTAAACAGTGAGGGGAGGCCGGCCTGCAAAGGTGTAATAGGTAGGGTTACTCTCATATGTGGGTTGAGAAATGGTGACCCTTATTTTTAGCCAGGGATACAGTGGGATGCAATCGTGCAGCTTAGAGGCCTTGGTCGCTAATCACAAGACCCGTCAGCCCTCAGCTCCCAAGCCAACGTGAAACCAGGTCACCTGCAGAGCTTCTATTCCCTTCCATCTACCCCATGCCTCCTATTGACCTATTCCATCTGGTGGCACAACACTTGACCTGTAGTAAGAACTGAACACAGAGTCTGCCTTCTTGGAGGAAACGTTGGTAAGGTTTTGCAGCTCCTCTTACATTCCCTGACTTCACCTCAAAGAAGCACAGTTAGACTGAGAATCCACTATTGCTGAATAGTATGCAATAGCAAAAGCTCAAGCAGTATTTACATTCAAATCTAAGAACTCATTTACATTATTAATTATCCAAACTTTGGCTTTTTAAATAAAGGGGGGAGGGAAATAGTTCAGTCAGTGGTAGTTCTGCAAATCGTCACCAAGAGCCATTGGTTCCCCGAGGCCGATGACTGCTCTGCATTCTTCCAGGGTAGGCACCCAAAGCTGTTGAAAAGAATTGAGACGCTTGTCAACAGAATGGGAAGCTGGCCTTCATCAAAACAATTTTAGTCTGCGAGACTAATGACCTTTCCTTGCTGTTTGTTTTAGTTTGGAACTAAATGAAAAAATTTGTTTTAGATAACAGTAGCTTGGTCTTTCTTTTCCCCGTATTTTATTGGGAAAAGCCAAGTAGCACAATTGTTAACCAGTATTTTAAAAATATATATGTAACAGACTAGAGGAAGTGGATAACTCACCCAGAAATTGAACTTCAGAATGGACAACAAAAATAATAATAATAAAAAGCATCATGTCTAAGGAGAAAAATCCCCATTGTTTGCTTACATTACCTCAATGGCAATAGTCCCAGTAATAAAATGCAGCATTTATAAGTGCTGCTTGCCTCCAGCTCGCTCTCTCTCTCTCTCTCTCTCTCTCTCTTTTTCTTCTTGTAACAGCTGTAAACTGAGCTCCTGATGCCTAGTCCCTGGGGCAGGCCAGGATCCCCTTGTTTCCTGTTCAGCCTCGCTGAAGGAAAAATAGCCTAATGCAAGAAAATAACCTAATGGTTTTGCAATTCAGGTAAAAGGTTCAGGGGAGTTCAAAGATCAACTAATTTTTAAATCTTGATCACTAAATTTCCTTTCTGAAGAGCAAGTAAATTCCTGGCCTGGAAGACATACAAATCTGCAAATCAAAACGTAAATATACACAAGTGGGGTCCAATCAGGAGCATAAAAACCCTGCTGGAGAAAGCAAAAGTTAGGTGGTTTTCATTTATCGCAAGCATTTTAGTCGCCCATTTGAAGTGGCATGTAATTTTTTAAAATATGCACGGATATGGGCTTCTTTGGTTAAGTGTCCCTGGGTGGGAATGTATGGGAATATTTAAAGTGTTTAAGTAGAAATATCAAATAGGCTTTACCTAAACCACCAGATAATTTACAGACATTTGCAGCGCTGACCACTTGCCTGCGGCTCCATATCAGGGTGGAGAGCAGGGACGTGCGTTGCATAACGTCGTGAAGCAGTGAAATTTCTGTAAGTCGTGATCTGCTGGCATGTAATAACTCGATCTGCTTCATGCAGACAAAATATATTAAAAGTATGGACGAGTGAAGTTTGTGCCCCAGGGAAAAGGCGAGATAATGCATTGAAATTGTTCAGAGGTAGTTAGATGCCTAATGGTCTAATATGTGAGCTATGTGAGGTCTGGGGTCTGGTTCTCATAAATTCTGGCTAGACTGATCCTGTAATTTCAAGCAAAGGATAAAAGCGTTAGCCAGAATCATCAGTGCTCAAGGTCCATGATGCTGGATATTATTCATGTAAAGATTTTAAAAAGAAAAAACACTTTAAAAGGGGTGCTGTGGAGTATAATTCATGGTTCTGTGTGTTTGTGTTTGAAAATGTATGCATACCTACATGCACGCTCTAAGCCATTTAATGAAATACATTAACTTGGAATTTATGGAAACCTTCCCCATCTTTCCCGTGATGGGGTAGGATTCTGATATAATATAATAATGTGCTGCATGAACAACCATGTAGGATCTAATTATTTCAACTTCAAACTGACATATCGGTGTTTAAAGTGGAGTAAAAAAACATGTTTGTAATAAAAATTTACCATTACGAATGGAATAATTTAAAACCAATTTGGACGGATTGAGGAGTGATTAGAGGAAAAAGTTCCCAAGACATTTGGTAGCCTTATAAATGATTTCACAAAATATGCTAAGACTATTCTACCAATTATGTTAGCTGAATACGGAATCCTCAGATTTGAAAAGAAAATAAGAACTAGGCTTTTGAAATTAGGAAGATGGTGGATAGGAAAACCCTTGATAATTTCCTCCTTCATATAATTTATTTCATCACGGGGGTAGAAGTTTGGAAGTTTTCATTTGCAGTTTCTTTCTTCTTTTTCATTTTTTTTTTTTTTTGTTAAAGCCAGTTCACTTGTGTTTGAGTCTACAGTATATTTATACAGTCTTTCCTGCCAGAATCGTTGACAGTATTTCTAAATGGTTTCCCTCATTGCCTAGGTTATACCAAGTGCCACTCTCCTGAAGTTCTCAAAACTATACCACCCACACACACATCATGAATAGAGAATCACATGCTTTTTTCCTTTTCTAAAACAAAGTGTTCAATCTAAAATTACTTTGGCTTTAATGTGACCCTGAAAATCATCTCAGCTTCATACCTGGTGTAAGCTTCTATGTTTGATCCTGGTAACAAGGCCATCGTTCTTAATTTTTGCTCATAAAAATGTCTGCATTACATATATGTAAATATCATCTCTCTATTAGTATCATACTTTAAAGCATTCCAACATTCTATCGGAATCTCAGTAAAAAACACCCTTTGGGCTAAAACACTATTCATCTAGTTTTCTGAGTTTACCTGAAGACATCTGTAGATTCAGTTACATTTGATTACTTGTGTTTGACGTTTCAAATTGTTGAAAATGCTTACCTCCAGATTATTCTCCTTGGAAGTATAGCACACATTTACAGCCATTATCTTTTAATATTTAAAATATACAAATACTTTCTGTTAGAGATCTGTTAGATCGGAGGTGATATTTGTTATTTGTGAATGAGGAAATCAGTCTCAAATATTTAGATAATCTTTAAAATAGTCTTTTAAATCATCAGTTTACATCTCTGCTTATTTTTACTCTTTTTTTTAAAAAAAAAATAACCACATGCTTCCATTTAACTTATTTTTCACCTTGAGGAAATATACTAAGAGTTGCATCTACCAGTCATACTATAAGGACAATTGTAAGGAATCACATTGCTATTTATCCTAATATTTGATGCCCCATTAAACTTTGGACAAATGGGTTGATACTTTTATTTCAATGGAAATTTATGAATTATTTTAGTGCTGGAATTCTAGGAGTTTCTTTATGCTTCATTTTAATAATTATAAAATTGGAAAAGATTCAAGAATTGAACTCTTTCATGGGTTTCTTCCCATATTATTTGGAAGAAAATCTGAGTAACAATATAGCTAGTTCTGATTTTGAATAATTTTTAGTAGTGTGTCTATTTTTTCAAAACCACACCTACCCCTTTGCCAGTGACATTTTGCTGCTGGTTTATGAATACAAGATGATTGTATGATAATCCTCAGCTACAGATAATTTGAAAGAGTTAGTGGTAGAGTCAGGTTGGTTAACTTTTCATTATACGTTCTACCCATTAGGGAGACTCATAGTTTTAGCAGGAAGGGTAAGTACTAGAAATTTGAAATTAGTTTACATTTTCTATCCAAAGTTAGGTAATATGATTACCTTTTGATTATTCCAATTCTAAACATCTCAAGGCAAGATTCAAAATTCGTGCTAGAAAACCTGAGTCGATTCCTCTCACCATCCCCCATCTCTCCCCCTTGTCCTCATTCTCCAAATCTTTTCCAGATTGTTTGCAAAATGAAATTATCTAATTTCACGAGTATTTGTTCTGAGAAAGCACCACACTCTGGCAGAGAGAAGACTCATTTTCAAGGTCTGATGTCTTAAGACAAGACCTTTTTGTCCATGAAATACCACCTAGGACTTGATGAAAATGCTGATAGAACCATCTGGGCCAAATATGCCCAAATGTATCGATGAACCAGCACACACTGATAATACCATTTATGGTAAATAACAAATGTCAACAAGGCAAGTTTTCAAAGTATTTTTGCTCCAGATCTCTGAGAAACACATAAAATATTGTGAACATATATTTTTAAAATTAAGTTGGTTTGCAGTCTTTTAGAAAACACTATATGCTTACAATTAAATTACTTGACTTTGTTATTTCTGCCCAAAATTTATATCGCTAAACCAAAGTGGAGCAAAAATTTATTCAGGACATTTTAATAACCATTAAGGCACTGTTTCAAAATGTACATCTGCTTGCTTAATTACAATATTTCTGAATTTGTAACTCTTGCCACTATTAAATTTAGTTTTTAAAAAGACTTCAGACTAGGAACCAATGCTGAATTATTAATTTGAACATTATGAACTTTTCAAGTTCTAAGTATAGAGGAAGAAATAATGAGCTAATTTGACTAATTAATCTAGTTGATTACAGTGTATTTATACATGCAGAGTTAATCTGGCAGACCCAAAAGTTTAAGGAGTCTCTAGTAAAACTATAAATGAAGCAAAGTAGTAATTCAGTGACTAAACAAGTTGTTAGATTGAAAATGGATGTTTTAATATATACTTCTAATCATCTTCTAAAGTGTATAGCTTGCTAACCATAAGCTTTTGAGCTTGGTACTTGAGTTGTATTTCTAACTCCCACAAAGGGCCTAGTTATTACATTGCAAAAGCATTCCCAGACTGAAGGATATTACATTTATTCTTCTCAGGCTTTCTCACTGTGCCGTCAGCCTGTTTATTTAGTGCATACGATGAAGGTGCAGATGAAGGTGCATGAGAGAAATAAGCTCTCTTATTGTGTAAATGTCCCACCTACCATAATGTAGATGACTGCAGAGTTGGTGAAAATAGAATCTCCTTTTGCTTTGGGATAAAAACCACACTTACTGGTAATAGGTCTAATTTCAGGTCTAGTCACTGAGTCTATCCCATGATAAAAGAAAGACGTGGAATGTGCCCAAACAGAACTTCTAAAGGTGTGTGTTAAATCAAAGAGTGTTCCTTAGAATTTGTATAAAGAGAGAAAAATCTCATTGATTCCATGGAAGAATGAAGGGAAACTATCACTCTATGGAGTGCTTGATGTGAGGGAATACTAGAGCATTTTGCTTTAGTCTGGTACTTAGTAGACAAGTCCCCTGAGTAGGAAGCATGGCTAATTCTGTTCTTTTAAAGTGTCTAATGTGGTGTTGACACACTCAAATGTTAAATAATATATTGTAACATGAAGGAAAAGCTCAGAGCTTTCATGAGGTAAGGCTAAAACATAGTTATACATGCCCTTGATTTAAGGAAATTATAGAGGCAAAGAACTCACATTCATTTATTCATTCCCAGAAAAATCCTTACAATCTTGTGTTTAGCACATACTGAATTTACATTTTGTAGATTTTTAAGGGCTTCAAATTCTTCATCAAGAAAAAAAAATTACCTAATAGCTCTGACTATTGGGATTTTTCCCCCTGAAAAGCATACCTCCTTCTCCGCCACTCATACTTAAGAGTATTGTATTGAAACATTATCTTGGTTTCCCTTAAAAATCTACAATATACTTAAAAACATCAAATTATATACTTTAAATGAGTGCATTGTATCATATATGAATTGTAACTCAAAGCTGTAAAAAAACACACTAATAAATCTGTCATATAAAAAATTAGCAGATATGCCAAAAATGATACTTTGAAAGTGACTTAGGTGAACAAGAAATCATATTTACAGTTCAGGCACTAAAAATTGCCAATTTATTTTGACATTAACAAATTTACAATTTCTACACTGGCTGTCTTGGCCAATTTGATATTGGACAAAATTAATTTTTCCTTACAGATTTCACAAAATGTGAATGCATATTTATTGATTTAACCAACTGAGTTCCTTTGGAAGTGTGTAAAAAAAATCCACTTAAAGATAAGGATACAGCCCAGCTGGTATGGCTCAGTGGTTGAACATTGACCTATGAACTATAGAGGATGTGGTTCAATTCCTGGTCAGGGCACAGGCCCAGAATGTGGGCTCGATCCCCAGTGTGGGGCGTGCAGGAAACAGCCAATCAATGATTCTCATCATTGATGTTTCTATCTCTCTCCCTCTCCCTTCCTCTCTCTGAAATCAATAAAAACATATTTTTAAAAAAGAGAAGTTCTCAAGGAAGAGTTTTGGTGGCTTAAGAAAAGTAAAGAAATCTTGGGCAGAGAATATGTCTGAGGGAATTGCCATCAGGTCTGACCCTGGATGGCTGGAAGGCTACAAGAGCATCCAAGGGAGTAGAAACTGAAAGAAAAAGCCCTGAAGGCAAATATTGCTCCCTTTTCATTCTGAACTGAACCTAGGCCAAACCTAACTCTTATATTTTCAAAGGTACATACTCCAATGACCATAGTATAGATGGTAGAGTTGAGTCACCTGCACATGAAAGGGCAGGTGAGTAATGGCAGTGCTGGCAAAAATCATAGTGGACTGAAAATGAATTAGAAAACCATGACCTCTAGTTTGATGATGTCCCCAGTTGGCTCCAACTTGTCACTTGATCTTTCTGGTACTCATTTTCCTCACATGTTAATATAAAGTGAACTACAGACTTGCTTAACTCTTAATAGAATGATTCTCTGTGTTTAAACATATTTGTTATGGTTACTGAGTGAATAAAAAGAGGAAATAGCAGACATTGAAGGTAAAAAGAAATACGGTTTTAGTGGTGGTGTTTTGAAGTTGGATGGCGAAATAATTAAAGATGTCTACATGGGAGCTGGCTGTCTTTACATTAACTGGGAGGATTAAAGGTCCACAAAATGGGGCCCCGTTGGTTTTTCTGTTGGTCTTTCTTACTTTCTCTTAAAACAAGGTTTTTCTTGTATTACTTCAGTATCTTCTTCCATGAAGAAGGAATAGGATTACCAGAAATACATACTTTAATATTATATTATGGAAGATAATGAATTAGCCCTCTTAAAATGCTATGTAAATCCTTAGATGAATACAAAATTATTGTTTTGGGGACCTGCCAAATCTTGAACATCTCATTGAAGAAACAGAAAAGAATTGCCTTCATTTGGGGAAATGGTGGTTGTTTTAGATATTGCCATAGTGAACGGTTATTTATTGTAAGTTTCTACTTTAATAAATCGTTTCTGCCTTTCCACAAATTCATTACCTAATGACTTCAGCAGCATGCCTTGGGGTATTCAATCCTGGGCAAAGACGAGCTATTTTCCTCAGAATGCTTATCTGTTAGAACAAAAAGGGTCATAGCAGTTGTCTAGAAAGGACACTTGTTAGAAATGACAATATTTTTTGCTATTTCTGAAAGGTTTCCCTAGCCAAATGATAGGTGTCAGCTAACACCCATTGTGAGTGAATTTGCATTTATCATTTATTTGGGGATGGATGAACAAAGAAAATATATGTTGCTTTGAGTTTCCCCCAAAATAAAGTTCCCTCCCTCCAAAAAAGAATCTAATGTGACCCAGTGGATACCAATAAGTGTCTGGCATCTTTAAGAATCTAAAATGGTATTCTAATGAGATGAGTGAGCATTTCTAAAACAATATTACATCCACCAAAAAGCATAAAACAGCTGAGCCAAAATTTTACATAAATCTGATGTTCAGTGCAAAAAGTATTCTCAACAGAGCAACTGAATGTTTTGTATCCTTTGATCTAACCCCCAGGGTGGTTTTGGTGAGTGAATCAGTGTTTGAAAAAAGTTGGACATAACTGAGGTTCATTTCAGATCCGACAAAGATGATCCCTATGAACAGAAAGGGAGATGAGGGACTCAGTCCCTCAGGTGGCATGCCTTTTCTTTGCCACCAAAGTTTACCATGTTCATAAGTGGCCCATGACAAAGTTAGTCTCGTTTTTACTGAGTGTAGTTAGCACTTTTTTTTAAAGAGCCACACCTTGGTTGTGACTTCCCTTCAGAAAGTTCACAACCAATGTCCCCCACCCAAGAAGGGCTTGCTCCAGGTAGGATTAATGATCTGGCAGTACAGTGACGTAGACTAACACTATAGAAAGTTTTCATCTAACTCTTTCAGGATACACACTTCACCGGCACCTAGCAGAGCTCTTGAACTACTGAGCGAGCTCCCTGCTCTGTGTACAGTCACACACATTTTGTGAAAGCACCCTGTGTAGGAACCAAGGTCCACTCAAGAGAAAACAGGAGCCACACCAGTTATCTAACAGAGAATACAATAGGGACTTGGTTAAACAGGTGTTAATTTTGTGAAAAAGCAAAACAAAACACAACAGAAACACGGAGGTAAACCTTTCGAAAGCTACTGCCATCTCTTGGGCTGGGTGTGGGGAAAGGAGAGGCTAGGCCTACAGATCCTAGAAGGTCAGAGGAGGAAGCCTGTGGAGCCGGGACTCGGCCCTCTGAGGAAGGCACCGCCCAGCCAGTGCTGGCATTGTGCCTCAGGAGCTGGGTCTCACCTCTCCAGGAGGAGCACCCAGACGAGTCCTGGCACCTGTAAGTGGGCTCAGGAAGTTGATTGCGGGCGTGCTGAAGAAACCTGGGAACTTGAACCAAAAGTAGCCACCAGTCTTGCAAGGGCAACAGATACAAGAGCGTAGGGAGGAGCAAGTTCTTTCTCTGCCCCTGCCTCCTGGCCTCCTGGCCTCCCGCAGTGCTCCCTGAGAGCAGTGCCTACCAAGGGAGTCTGGGGACAAAGGAGAAATGCAGTTAGGACTGTCCTAACTCAGCATCCCATAGTGGAGGAGTGGAGAGAGTCTAGAGCTGAGAGATGTGGCTTAATAAAGCCTACCCTGGAAGCTACCTACGGCAGAATACAGAAGGCAGGATTGTGTTTAACTGGGGAGAGGTGTGAAACCTGAGAATACAACATTTTGCTAATGAGCAGTAAGACTTGACCATCTCCACAATAAAATGTTGTGAAAATCCAGGGCGATAGAGATCATATCCAAATGGATCTCACTAGCAGTTCCCAATGATTCCTCCCAATTTCTCTCCCAATACCCACGAAAACGCAATAAATAATTAAAATCATAGCATCGGAAACTATGACTGAGAGAATCTGGGAAGAATAGACTGTATTTATAAGGCATATGGAGCTTCAACTCATAGCATACGCCCCCCCCCCCTTGACTGCATAAAAGAATTAGTGTGGCGAGAGGTAAGAACATGCGTCGCAGCTCTGTCACCATCTGTCCGCTGACCCGGTGAGCCAGGAATTGTGCCAACCAGAAATCTGAGCAGACACCCCTGGCCAGCCCTTGGGAGCTGCTCTGAGAGAGTATCATTTCCCCTACAATTTAGCTTCCACTTTTCTACAAAACAGAGATATTGAAATTCTCAGGAAGCAAATGCACAGAAAGTTGGGGGATGTGAGCCGTGGAGCAGGGCGTTCTGGTAGGTCTGGTCCTCCTGAGGAGGCCAGGACAGGGTGGAAGGGGGACATCCGTGGAAAAATACAGTAGCTTTTCAGGCTGTGAATTTCAGTTTCCCAAGTGCTATAGCCACTCAGAATAAAGCAGATTACACATCTGAAAATGCTCGAATTCAAGATCCAAGAGAAATAATCAATATATATGATAAGGAAATAAGGCCCCTGTGAAAAAGCAGAAGTGTGGAATGAAAGGAAAGTGATGAGATGAAGAACAGAAGAAGATAAAAACAACTGGGAGAAGATGAAAGGACGTTAAAAGGAAGCTGAAAGCACAAGAGCAAAATGAAAACACATGGAGTAGAGTCAAGAACGGCATTGATCCTGTAGAAAATCATAGTATGATGGACGAGGGCAAACTGGAACCATCCCCTATGACGAAGCAGAGGACAAAAGATGAAAATTGTCAGATAAAGTGATGGTAGAACAGAGAACGCAGGACCAACATGTGGGCAATTTAAAGAAAACTAAATATAAATAAAAGTGGCAATCAGGAATATAACAGGGAAAAATCATAACTTTTCTGAATTGAAGAAAGGACTACATATGCAGGTTGAAAGAACTCACTGACTCACAATCAAATACTGAGTTACTAAGATGTAGGGGGAAAATACAAGTGGGAAAATCAATTATACCTACTAACCAAAGGACTGCATAGATGATAGATGATAGACAGACAGATAGATGATAGATAAATCTCAAACTGCTCTTAAACCTCCTGCCAAAAATACCAAAAGAAAATGGAACAACTACAGAATTTAAGGAGAAAATACTGTGACTCAAGTGTATTATGCAAACTAAGCTCATGACCATTTTCAGGTATATAGGTGATTAAAGCTAAGAAGTGTTTATAAATATATTTTACCTAACTGATAGAGAAAGCCAATTTAAGAACTTAGGAATGGAAGATTCATGGTCTAAAATTAGATGGAGTTTTGAAAGGAGTTAAAAGTGCCCGGATAATTGTTAAAAAATATGGTATAAAATTAAATACAAAGAAAAAATATGAAAAGCAGATTCTTATTTAAGAAATAAAGCAAATATGTTTCTGATTTAAAAATGACAATAGCCATCACCAGTTTGGCTCAGTGGATAGAGCGTCAACTTGCAGACTGAAGGGATCCTAGGTTCGATTCCAGTCAAGGGCACGTACCTCAGTTGCAGGCTCAATGCGTAGCCCTGGTTGGGGTGCCTGTGAGTGGCAACCAATTGATGTTTCTCTCTCACATCGATGTTTCTCTCTCTCTCTGTCTCTACCCCCCTTCCATTGTCTCTAAAAATTAATGGAAAACATTGGGTGAGGATTAACAAGAAAACAAAAACAAAATAATACTGACAAATAATGAGAAGTAGAGGCTATATTATGAAGGGTCAATCTCTTTGTTTCATATATAATAAATGTGGGAGATATAATTCACTTAGTTGTTTAGTTTAAAAAAAGAAACATGGGCTAAGAAATGATACTGAAAATATAATTAAAATATAACCTTAGCAACATTAAAATGATATTTCTTTTCCAAAATGCCAGAGCAAAATCTAATAGGATATATATTTTAACCATATTTTGATATTCTACTAAAATATCTTTTTTTAGTATTCATAAAATAATTTTATTAATTGAATATTTGTTAGGCCTCAAAGAGAATCTCATATAATTGCAAACTGCAAAGGTTAAGTAGTCCAAATCCTTTGACCACAGTAAAATAAAATGAGATATTAATAATAAAATATTACAAGCAAATATCCAAAGTTAAATTCTTAAATTAATAACAAAAAATTTTCCCTCAAACAACTCTGTCATCAAGATGAAATAAAAATCCGAATTACAGACAATTAAAAAAATAATGGTAAAAACCTTTACAAATAAGACCACAAGAGATGCAGGCAAAGCTAAAGTTAGAGGAATATTTAAACCACTAAATAATTCATTATCAAGTTAGAATGAATGAAAATAAGTAGAGTCCCCAGAGAAGAAGAAGAAAAACTAATAGAGATAAAAAGAGAGATGACTACTTATGAAAAAATGTTGCAATAAAATCTAATCTTTGAAAATAAAAATTTCAACTAGAATTAGAAAGTAGAAATACTTGACAAATTAAGAATAAAAGACAGCTCCAAAGATATAAACTTAGGAATGAGAAAGAGGAAATATCTACAGATAAATAGGAGATAAGAAGAATTATAAACAAAACTTTTAATAGTCTTAAAGATCTTGATGAACTGAATTATTTTCTTTTAAAAATTATACATTCTTTACACTCAATGGGGTGTCTGTAATATAAAAGACAAGAGGATAAGTTGGTGATGATGTGGAGAAATTAAATTCTGATACATTGCTAATGAGAATATAAAATGGTACAGTAGTTTAAACAGAGTTACCATATGATCCAGCAGTCCCACTCTTAGGTATATACCCAAGAGAATTCAAAACATATGTTTACTCAAAAACATTACACAAATGTTCACAGCAGTATTATTCATAATAGTCAAAAAATGAAAAACAAAAACAAATGTTCATTAACTGATGAATGGATAAACAAAATGTGATATATTCATACGATGGAATATTATTCAACCATAAAAATGAATGAAGCACTGATTGATGCTGTCACATGGATGAACCTTGAAAACATTATGCTAAGTGAAAGAAGCCAGACACAAAAGATCACATATTATATTATTCCATTTATATGAAATGTCTAAAATAGGCAAATTCATAGAGAAGGAAAGTAGACGAGTGGTTGCCAGAGGCTGGAGGTGGGGGGATGGGGAGTGACTGCCACAGGGGATGAGGTTGCTTTGTGGGGTGATGAAAATGCTCTGGAATTAGATAGTTATGATGGTTGCACTACTTGGTGGATAAATTAAAACCACTGCATTGTACACTTTTAAATGTGAATATTATGATAGGTGGATTATAGCTCAATTTTTAAAATAAAAAATATAAAATACATAACAAAATTGTGGTGACATTTATACTGTTTATTGTAATAATTCTTCTACTACTTAAATAATCTCAATCTCCCAAAAAGGTAGTAGACCTAGGATGTTTTGTGGTGACATTTATACTGTTTATTGTAATAATTCTACTACTTAAATAATCTCAAACCATAGAAAAAGTTGAACGCCTTAATTTTATAAAGCCTGGTATCAAACCAAACAGAAGATAAGACATGAAAGAAAGAAATGCATGTGGTCGCTTATAAATATGCATTAAGTCCTAAGCAGAATATTAATGAACCAAATTTAAAAATGTGATTTCAAAATGCAATACAATCAGATTTCTTCCCCAAATAAAAAAGTCATTCAACATCGGAAAAATACATTAATATAGTTAATCATATCAATCGATCAAGAAAAAACCCATGTGATGATTATGTTAAATGCTAAAATGTTAGTAAGTCAACATTCATTTCCGATTTTTTACATTCTTGGTACATAAGAAATTTGAGAAAGAATCTCTATCAGCAAATAATACCTAGCATCGTATTAGATAACGAACCTCTAGAGATAGTCTCACTATGAATACGAAACAACACTTTCTCAGCTTTTCTCAGAGTTTTTCTGGATATTCTAGTTAGTGCAGCAAGAGGAAAAAAGAAACTGGAAGTGTCAATACCAGAAAGGAGGAGAAAAAATTTAAGTAATTTGCAAATGGTATATATAATTGCCTATGTGAAAGAAAAATTACTCAAAACAATGTGAGTTCATTAGGTTACAAAATTAGTATGCAGATATCAATAGCTTTTTATTTACCAGCAATAAGGGAATGTAAGGAAAAATAATCACAACAGAAATATGTCAATAACTTTAAAATATATTGTTTTATTTCTACTTGAAAAAAATGACAAATAGAATTGAGGGTCATAAACGAATTCCTGATTGAATGGAGAGATATGATACAGATACAATTTTCTCCAATCTACACATCAAAATCTTAAAAGAAGTTTTTGAGAAGCCTGACAAAAATTATTCTGTCTTATTTTGAAGAGTAAATATAGCCTAGGGTTTTTTAAGACCAGTAAAAGTCGGGTATTGCCCTACTTTAAATAATCCACATTATAAAGCTGTGGTAATTAAATCGGCTTTGAACTGGCACAGACATGAGCGTGCCTGTCGGTAGGACAGAGAGGAAGCATAGAGCCATAGCAAAGTTTACATAAGGATTCTTTTAAAATAAAGATGGCATCTCAAGTGGGAGAAGACAGAATATAGAATAGATTATGCCATTTGATTCCTCATGAACTTAAAATTTCAATGTAAGAAATAAACAACAAAATTGGTGGAACATAAATAGATAGTTATGTAATTTTAAGTTCAGGAAGCCTTTCTGTGCATGATCTCAGGGGCTCATGATACATATTCTTGAAAACACTGTTAGATATCACTATTAAAATCATAATCTTTTTTGTATGGCAAGAGATGCCACAAAGTTAAAAGACAAATGACAAAACAAGTGAAAATGACAAAAAATAAAACTGTAATGTACTATTTAAAAGAAAAGAGGATGTGTGCAAAATGTAATTTTATAGAAATTTTAATTACATGTAAATTATTAAGTTGCTGAGTCTATACAGTTGAATTAAGCATGCATCTGATGTGATGCAGTCTAAGTGATTCATTAGTATAAAATGCAAATGACCAGTAATCATGGCGAGAAAGTTTATCCTTGCTGGTACTCAAGGAAATAAAAATAAGGTGCCAGTTTTCATCTTTCAGAGTGACATATCTCAAACAGAATGCTAGCACGAATGTTGGCAAGGATGTGGGAGAAGGGAACTTTCACATTGTACTAGAAAGTCAGTTTCTTCCTTGATAAAACCTTGCTGGAGAATCAAATCTTAAAAGTGCATTTCCACCTCTAACTAAAAAGTGAATGATTTAATGGGCAAAGATGTATGTAGATACTGATGACAGTTGTTACTCTAGTCGCAACAGTGGAAGCAATCTATGTAGTAATTGAGAACGAATTAGAGAAATGGTGGTGCATTCATATTGTGGAATACCATGCAGCCATCAAAAGTCATGAGTAAACCAAAGAGTTTTACTTATATGAACATTTGTCATAATCCACTGCTTAGATCTGGACTTCAGCTCAAACAATGTTAGATGCCATAGGAAGGAAAATTAAATGACCTACAATTAAAAAATTATAATGGGGATGCATATTTATTGATATGGGAATATTTATATCATTTTTAAAAAGGTTAGAACCTAGCACATGCCACATGCACCCATTTTGTAAAAATGTTATCATGTATGGAAAATGTTTGGGGAAGGTATGACACGAAATACTTGCTGCTGTGCCCATTCTGGGTGGGGAATCATTTGGGACTTAATTTATTTTCTTTTTGCATTTTCTGTCTTTCCTACGTTACCTGCAATGAACATTCAATACTAGGGTAATAATAAGCCACTTTTTAACTTTCCAGAATAAAATGATACATTGATAAGCAAGCGTGCAATAAAAGGCTCCTTGAGTACGTGAGTCAGGAAACGCCTGTGCGGTACGGCGATAAGAGCACAGGTCCTAGAGCCAGACTGGCCTGGATATGCCTGGATCCTGCTCCTTACTGACAGTGCCACCTCAGGCAGGTCATTTAGCATCTCAGATCCTGCATCTGCAAAATGCAGAGTTGCTCTGAGGATTAGCAAAATTGTACGTCAATCACCCGACGCAGTCTCCGGCACATACTGTGCATTTCACCAAAGGTTAATCCTCATTGCTGCTGTTGTAAATGCCAAGGAAACTGACCTGAAGACCGGAAACAGATTTGTATTGCTAAGAAGAGGCATGGATTAATTGTTTAGAAGCTTTTGTGTGCAGTGTATCATCTTGTGAAATATAGAAAATGTCCATGGTTTCACCGCTTCTCAAAATTTATCACGTGTTACAATTGGGACTTGTAGAGTATGCGCCTGTCTAGAGGGCTAGAGCAGTAACACTTTCATTTGGGGTCGGGTTGAGCTCTAAGCAAGGCATTTGGAACATAAGAGTTGCTCAGCATGCAGTGAATGGCTTGGGATGAGGATGCTTAGACTCGCCTTGGTTAGACTTGTGATTCTGAATGTCCTGATTGTGTGGCCTGACTACTAAAAATCATTCAAGAAGCTAAAGATCAGCCTGGTTCTCCTAACTTTTATCTTAATAATTAGAGAGAGGGAGGCCCACTAATAATAGAGTCCTTCTTCATTAGCCTTTACGATACCCCAGGGCTCTTGAGGACATTAATATTATGAGCTGATTGTGTGCAGGGCACTGTGCTATGAAGTAGTTTACTACAGGGATAACATTCTTCAATATGACAAACTATGTCCTGGAAAGTGTTTATTATTTCTCTTGTAGATGAGGAGCCTAAGACTTAACTAAGGTAACATGCATAGTAGGTTCAATGGCGAGCTTGAATTTGATTCTATCTGATGTCAAAATCTATGCTCGTAAAATCTTTGCTACTCTACTTCCCCATTCCTTCCAGTCAGCAAGATTCTTTTTTAAAGTTGTGTTTCGGGGTGTCTCATTTGTTGCTGTCTAGTTCATGGATTTTATTTAAATCCTTTAAAAATATGGATGCCATGCAAAGCCTGGTTTAAATAACTGTATAAAACATTATTGAAAAATCTGTTTTTCCTCAACTGAATTTTGGTTCTGAAACTGTGTTACTGAATTATTTGTATACTTCCTCTATTGGAGTTTTTAAGTTTTTTGAAGGCAGGGGTTGTATTTTACTTCTTTTTATATTTCATGCAAGCGTAATGCTTGCCTAAAGTAGATGGTCAATAAACACTGGGTTAAGTTAAATTGTATGTCAAACAAACACTGAGTTAAATTGTATGTCTCTTTTGTCATACTGAAAAACAAACAAACATAAATGACAATTTCCCCCTAACCTGTTAATTACAGCAAACGAAAAAAGCAAGGCAGTCACAACCCTTAGGTGTCCTGTTGTCTGTGGGTGCTTAGGCATGGGGGTGCAGCACACTGAGGCCCCCTCAGCTGTGGGGCAGCACAGTATTTGCAGTAAGAAGCGATCTTTCCAAATGACATATGTATTCGTAGTGCACGTGCTATAGCTCTGCCCAGAGGAGTCCAGTGTCACTCACGGGCATTCACATTTGCTTTCTAACCTTGGATTCACGCTGGGAGTGGCTGTGCATGTGGGCACCTGCTCTATTGTGTGCTAGTCAAAACAGTAAACAAACCGAAGTAAAAAAAAAAAAATCTAACGGGATTCCCAGCTCTGCCACTCACCAGCTTTGTGACCTTTAGCACAAAAGTTACCCTCTCCAAAGCTCAGTTCCTCTGAGATGGGCTGCCAGTATTTCTCTCCCAGAGTTGTCAAGAAAGGGAAAGGAATGTGCGTGTGCGCACAGCCTGTAGCACACGGTAGGCGTTCGGTCAATTCACGGAACACAAAACACGCATGTGTTGAACCCACTGCCTTGCCTTAAGAAATTTCACGATTCTACTTTGAATAAATTTGAAGAACCCTGAAGCACAGACATGTGACTCAAAAACACAAGAAGGAGAAAAAAGCCACCCCACACTTTGTGGGGAGTGTCTGCACCTGAGCGAGGTCAGGGGAAGCCTCCGTCGATGAAATTCAGGCAGCACGCTTCCAGCAGTTCAGCCGACTCTGATTTGAGGAGCACTTTTGTTTGCATAAATAAAACACTAAAAATGTTATTGAGCTATTCCACGGAGGAGAGGCGTACCTGGTAACGTAAGACTGTGTTTTCATGCAGTTTTTATTCAAGGCTAAACATAAGCCAGTGAAAGAGAAACAGAACGTGATAAGTAACGTGGCTATATTTTTCAGGAACATATGGTAGATGTTTAAAATGAAGTATGTCAGCTATTAATTCCCCAGGTGCCTGCCTTCGTCTCAAAAATAAGGTCGTTCCACAGAGGGAATTCCCTGCTCCTGCTATTTTGATCTTTGGGAAAATACGAGGCAGACTCTTCTCTCCTGACACGTGTTCCCAGGAATATTTTAAAAAAGCATTTTGCTCATTGACACACAGACGGTGACAAGAGCATTTCTGATGGTGTGTCTGTTATACACACAATTACCTTCTCACCCCAAAAGCCCAGAAAAGCTAGAGACAAGGGAAGGCTATACTGTTCTTGATCAGACGTGGCCCAGAGATTTAACGGGAGGACCTGGTCCCTCAGGTTTACCTTATGGGCTCCGTTAGCCCTTGTAAGCCAAGGCTACAAACTTAAGAATCCAGGAAGTGTGAGGTGGGATGAGGGTCAGCCCTACAGGACAAGATCTTATTTCAACATGATTAAATGCCTTCCTTTTGGGAAAGTGCCTTTTCTGATTCTATTTTTCATACTTTTAAATGTGAACATGACGTGTTATAACTCTGAAACGACTTAGGAATTTGGGAGGATGTAGGGAATCATTGAAATATTGGTGTAATGAAATGGCTGTTACTTTTCAGAGCATAAACATTTTCCTTTTTGGAGTGCAGAAATGTTACAAACGAAGGAGCTGCACTAATGACCTTCCTGAGGTCAATGTCTGCAGCTTGATGGAAAGGAAACATATAACAAGGGAAATGGGTAGGAACTTGAAATACGAACACTTAAATTCCAGAACCCATTTTTTCATTTTAACGTGTTTGGTATCTGATAATATCGATAGTCCTGATGTAGAATTTTCTCAATCATGAAGAACATGCAGCGCATAAGGCGAGGGTTCATCTTTACCATAAATTTTGGGGAGACTCTCCAACTCTCTAGGAAGTGGAAATGGGCCTGAATTGTATTAAGATAAATCCAAAAGGTAGAAGTTGCTCTTGAATGAAAAACAGTATTTGAAAAATGAGAGGAGAACTGATGTGAAAATATTGCTAAATTAGATGTTCAGAAATATGTATAAATTCTAGCAGGTATTCATGGATAAGCCCCTTCATTTTTATTTAAGCAGCAAAAGGTCAATTTTAGAAATCAGTGGCTTTATATACCTCACAAATATCTGAAATGGATTTTTTAAAATAATAGACAAACAATGTCATTAGTTTTTAGGTGTTCTTTTTTTTTAAAGACTCAAAGTATAGTTATAGCTTTTAGCCTTGATATTTTAACTTCTTGTTTAATTATCATCACTCCAGTCACCCTCCAAATGACTTGTAATGTATTATCCTATCTTATAGATGAGCAAACTGAGGCTCAGAGATCAGGTGACTTCCTGATGGTCAAGTGGAAACTAAGCTCGGCATTTTTGTACAGCTGTGTTTTTGTTTATTGGCAAGTACAAGGTACATATGCAAATACCGACTAGCTCTCGTAGGTCCTTAACAGATTTAAAAGGTAGTTCTTAACCCAAGCAAAAAAATCTTTTCTTGGTGCTAAGCAATAGAGGTAGTTTCAACAGATTTGTAAATAATGGATATAGATTTCAAAATCAGGAATCAAAATTGCTTTTGATACACAGGGGGGGGAAGTAGCTCTATGAATACTCTAGACTGAATCCTCTAAATTCTGCTTTAGAAAAAAAAAGAGTTTGTTATACACTTAAATCTTACCCCTAGTGAAATTAAGGTCATTTGGAAACCAGGAGGAATGGTGGTAGTGAATAATGTCCCTGGAGTTCCTAGGACCACATGGCAACACATCATTGAAAAAAGGAAAGGACAGGAAGAATAAAAACGTTTTAAAGGCACAGGACTAATGAATGGATGTTTAAAAATAGTTATTATCACAAAAGCACATAAAGTTGGAGAGAGAAATTAGAAGTTCTTTGCAGATGACCACTATTGGGTTATTTATTCCAAATGTGGGGGGGAAATTAATATATTACTTTATTTCAAAATGCAGTGAACAGATAACTCATCCTTCTAAGAGGTTTAACTTCTGAGTCAAGTTGCCTAAGAAAGACAGCCATACACACACAAAAAGATCTGGCAGATGTACTCTGGTGCCATTTTGAAAGGATCCTGTGAGCAGCAGAAAGGCTATTTGATGATCCTTTCCCACTTCTTCAGCTGGGCCTCAAACCACAGTTGAATCACACAGCCCTATTCATTGAGTAGTGCCTGTTCGGTGCTATAGACTATGAATTATTACTTAATTTCAAATAGCTTAGAAGTGGTACGAGGTTGCTTTTATGGGCTTTTTCAGGAACCTTAGTTCCACCTTGACACTCATTCATTCCATAGGTATTTATCAGGTGCTTTCCCTATGAACTATCCTCTGTGCTAGGCACTGAAGATACAGTGATGGATAAAAAGATTAGATGCAGCTGTTGTCCTTGTAGTGCTTAACAGCCTGATAAAAGGACAGCTAGAGTAAGTGCCTGATGGAGAGACATGGGGTGTTTTTTCAGTATATATTATGAGGAACTGAACTAATCAGTTAATCATCATCGATTAACTTCAGATCTGAAGCTGAAAGATGGGTGCATTGGAGGGATGATGGACAGGGTGCAAGGGAAGAAGCCAGACACAACACATGCAAAGGTCCTGTGTCAGGAGGAAGCATGGTAGAGCTGTGGAAATGGAAGGGTGGTGTGGACGGAGGGGAAATAGCAATTGGACAATAGAGCAACATGACTTTGGAGTCTTTCACCCAGATCATCTGGTGCTTTGAAGGCCATGATAAACATTTTTATCTTTAGCTTGAAAGCAATGGGAAGCCATTGAAGCATGTCAAGTAGTAGAGTGACAAGATCAGATCAGTCCTTTGCTGTGATCAGCCTGACTCCAGTATGGAGAATAGATTGGAGAAGAGCCAAAGTTAATACTCAGAAACTAGTTAGGGTATACCAAATTTTTAAAATATATTTTTATTGATTTCAGAGAGAAAGGGAAAGGGAGAGAGAGAAAGAAACACCAATGATGAGAATCATTGATCGGCTACCTCCTGCATACCCTATACTGGGATTGAGCCTGCAACCCAGGCATATGTCCTGACCGGGACCGGCACTGTGACCTCCTGGTTCATGGGTTGACGCTCAACCACTGAACCACGCTGGCCAGGCATTACAGCTCAGTCCTTTTAGTTATACTTTATTTCTTAAGGTCTTTGCCTACCTACTATATCGTACCATAACTTTTTTCGTGCTATTGAATGAACACATGCTTTTCTTTTTCATAACTTTCATGGACTACAAAATAGAATATCATGAAAATTTTTTGCCACCTGAAAAAAAACCGTATTTTTATTATCCCAATACAATTAGTTTTATGTTCAGACTTTTTTTTTCCTGTTTCATATTGATATTGCAATGTCTTTATCATATTCCAGTGAGGTATATTACAATTTAATTACTTGTTGCCCACACTTAGGACATTTAGGTAAGAAGTTTTAACCAAGGATGACAGTATCAGTGAAATGCTGTCCAAATATATCTTTTTTTATTTTCAGCAATTGAAACTAAGATGGGAGAGCATATTCTGCCACTTTCAACCCCAATTATGTGAAAATCCCCCTTTATGGAGAATGTAAAGTCTCCTAAGTATTTGTGTTAAGAGTACTGCATGTTGCGTAGGCTGTTAAAGAAATATTGATTTCTGACCCTTAACTGGAATACTTAGCTTTCATTTTTCTTCTTTTTACATAAATTGTGTATATTGTGTTCTCCTCGGGGAGAGCTTAAAAGCATTTTGTGTTGTGGAGGCTCCATTCTAGGATCTTACTGCTTTCGAGATGAATACATGGGAGTCGTGCTGTTACTGAAATAGACCGGTTTTTCCCATGGAATTGGGCCCCAGAATTTCTGAAGTTCCAAGACAGTTTCTTACGGCCAAATTTAGCCTCCAGTTTTCAGCTGATGAGACGCTTTGGCATATCAGCCATCTCATTTTTATTCAGCAAAAATCTCCTTGGATGTCCTTGGATGTTTTTCATGTAATTTTGAAATTTGTATTACCAGGTGATGGTTAAGCATATGGAAATACTTGCTCAGCAAACAATGTGCCTGAAAGGTACCTTATACGAGGCTTCGAGGCTTCCAGGTATTGGCCCCAGAGCATTTCAGTACGCTCTGGGAAATGAAATGTGGCCAAACAGGTTTTTAGGTTCTGACTATTCCTTTTCCCCATTACTAGCCAGAGGCAAGTCAATCAGTTTTACATCGTCTCCCTATTTTATTTTTATCAACTTCTTAGGAAGTTTGCAGGGTTTTTTTCTCTTGTTGTTTGGTTTGGTTTTTGCCGATTCCTTGAACACATAAGATGGGAAAATTAAACTTGTCAATAATCCTCATCCACTTATCTTTCGATGAGATGTTGCTTTCAACACACTTAATATTACTAATTAATTTAATTACACATATACTGTAGCTGCATTCACACATTTTCTATTATCCGCTCTAATGGGATGCAGTGCCCTCCCACAGCCACCTTAACGTAAAGCTTTAATTGCTTTCCCCGAAGCTCAGCTCATGTTTGATTTATCTGATTTCTTTGTATAAAGATTCTCTAGTTTACGATGTGTACACAAGTCATTAAATTGGTGTTGATGTTTATGCAGTGAACTTGCCAACTGGTTACAGCAGACGTCCCTTGATGAATTTATGAGCGGGGAGTAGAGACAAGTGTCTCGCGTGGACGAGGAACCGCTCTCCTGGTGCCGTGCTGGGGACAGTGATGTGGACACGTCCACGGGTCTGTAGAGCAAAGGGCCATGTTGAGACCCACGTTTGCCAAATTGAGAGCATCTCTAATTTACTGCAGTGCAGATGTGCTGTGCGTGTCCGAGAGAGAAACACACCTTTAGGTGTTCGCACTTCGAAACGAAACTACACTATAGTCAAGGATTTTAACCAGGAACTCATTTTTCGTAAACATGACTGGGTATGTGTGTCCGTTATTATTGTAGAGTCTGTGTCAATAAACTGAGATTCATCAGCTATGACAAGGGAAAATAGCTGAAGAGGGCTGTGTATCATTTTCATATAAAAAATAAATATATGCCTGTATATTGCAAAATGGCCCAAAAAGACAAATACTCTTCTCAAGTATATGTCATAAAGAGCTGGAGTTGACATTTTTCTCATTATGAGATCTTCAAAGATTATAGGTGTGAATTTAATTCACTAATTTTTTTACAGACACAAGTCTTTCTGACTGAGAGCACAAACAAAACTGCTAATTTGAAAATAGCTGCATGTGTATGCGCTATATTAGCCCTGGTTCAACTATCTTCACCTTTTTACTTCTGATTAATATTTGAAATTAGAAGGCAGAAAAATTGATTCTTCATTTCAACATATACCACAGATGGCTTATCTCCAAGTATTTATTTCAGACTATCCTGTGTGTGATACCTGCAAGTAACCAAAGAATTAAGAGGAAATGTAAGAGCTCCAAAACATAAGAAGAGGAAGCCAAAGGAGGAAAAAGCATTTTCATAGTTGAAGGAAAGGACGGACGATTGGGGAGGTGGAGAGAAGGAAGGGAGGAAGGTGTTCCAGATGGTTCTGAAATGTGTTCAGTAGAGAAGATTCTCAAATGTCATGTGGTTTGCTAAAGAGACAAGAGCAGGACGTCAATGTTGATGACAGAGAAGATAAACTGGAAGTGAGATCGTGAAATGCATTTTTATCTACATTTCCTCCCAGTTCTCACCCTTTGAGGAAGTTCTCTCTTTCTACTGAGAAAATTCAGATAATTAAATGCAGTTGAGAGTGCAGACTAAGAGAAGAATGCAACCGTGTCTAATTAGCAAGGTTGTGCTGATGAAGATTGAAAAATTACTACCTCTACAAATTAACATGACTAAAATATTATAGAATATTCTTAAAATGCCTCTAGCATGGAAACAAAATAAAAGGGTAAGTATAGGAGGACTGATGAAGAGGATCGTTTTTGATCCATTAGCAGTCATTCATTCAGTTGATGCGTTTCACTGGGAACTCCTCTATGACATTTTGAGCTCGGCACATGCAGAATAAAGAGAGGTGTGGAATAGGGTTCCTTTTGTTGAGGAACTTACTGTATCTGTAATGCAAGGCACCACATGCTCTCTCTGGCTTGAGAATATAAATGAAGTGTAACCCACATATCAGCCAATTCCTTTGACCACACACAGGAATCTGTTTGAAACCTACACAAACGATGCAAAATTCAGCCACTTCATCAGTTTCCTCAAAAAAATTATAATAATAATAAAATAAAATAAATTCAATCCTATAAGAGAGTTTTTGAATTCTCTAGTTTTATTGAAGATTTGTAGTGACATGGGCAGGTGTCACATCACACAGCACACAGGTTACTTGAAAAATTCCCTTTATACCCATCTCATGCCCAAATATCCCCTTTTAACCTTACTTATCGCTCCATCTCTTCTCCTGGGCAGCTCTCAACACGGCTTGTCAGCCCTTTATTAGGCTGAGTAGCTGCCGGTTTTGACAAGAAACTTGGCTGCCACTAGAAACCAAGCCTGGGAGATCTATTTCACCCCCCATTTCCCATCCCCCACATTTATCAAAGATCCTTTTCAATACAACTGATTCTTCCCACAAAGCGATTATTTATCAGCAACTAAAAGAATGTTTTTTCATATGATTTTTTTTTAGGAAAAGAGAAAGAATCACTTCAAAGTTATGATCAAAGAAATTCTTGAAGAATGGTGTATCAGTCAGAATTGGCTTTACTATGCCACTTGGACAAGTAGTGCAGACATCTCAGTGGCTTCACGTAATAAGAATTTGTTCCTTAGGCACACAGGGTCGATGATGAGTTCACGCTGCTCGCATGAACACGTTTCTTCCACCTGGTAGCACCTCTATCTCAACAAGGACCCCATAACTGTAGCAGCAAGGGAGAGGGCCTGGGAGGTTCACATCCTCAGGTGAATTCTTCAGCCCCCAAGTGGCACAGGTCCCTTTTACCGTAGTCATTTGTCTAGAACAGTGGTCGGCAAACTCATTAGTCAACAGAGCCAAATATCAACAGTACAACGATTGAAATTTCCTTTGAGAGCCAAATTTTTTAAACTTAAACTATATAGGTAGGTACATTGTTATTAACTTAATTAGGGCACTCCTAAGGCTTAGGAAGAGCCACACTCAAGGGGCCAAAGAGCCGCATGTAGCTCTCGAGCCACAGTTTGCCAACCACGGGTCTAGAACTAGTCACATGGTTGTGCCCAATTCATGGAGAAGAGAGGTACTGAGGGGCTGTGCAACATAGGTGTCCTTGTGTATAAAAATGGAAGGAGAGGCCAAAATAATGATGAGCATTTGAAATATCTATAAGATGGGAAGTGTTTTGATGGCAATGATATAGGAATAAAGTGGATTAAAAAAAAAGCCAGTGTGGTTCGGTTAGGATTTTACATATGTGTTGTAGAGCAGTGGGATACAAGTTGGGAAAGATTGGTGGGGGCAGGTTGTGAATGGTTTCTAATGCAGGCCAGAATCTGTTTTATTGGTGACATGGAGCCATGAGGGCTTGGGGAAAGGTGTGAATGATTGCTGTGGTATCTTGTGTGGGTGCTGCTGGTGATTTCTGGGGCTGAATTGTAATCAGTTTTACAGACGAAGACCCATGAAAGGTTCTCTTCCAAATTGGCTCAGTATGAAGTAACACCCAAATTCTGGCGTTCCTGGGAAAAACATAAAGGATTCTGTGCTAATTTATTTCCCTACTACACATGCCCCATAAAGACTCTATTTGCACGGTCTCTCACCTTATTTAACTAAAGTGCCTTGAAAGAACCCTTTACTTCTAAGACCCATTAATCTATATATATAAAAGCCTAAGCGACCATTACAACTGAACGACCAGAATGACTGGTTGCTATGACACACAGTGACCACCAGGGGGAAGACACTCAATTCAGGAGCTGCCCCCTTGTGGTCAGTACGCTCCCACAGCCAACCTCCCGCAGTCCTTCCCTACCGGCCGACCCTGCCAGGCTGGCCAGGCTGAGGGATCCCACCCATGCACGAATTCGTGCACCGGGCCTCTAGTAGACATATAAGATGCTGAATAACCACGCATCACAGAAAACACTTGTATTTAGAAACACTGATGATACTTATGAGCATATAAAACATATTAGGGTATTGGTTAGGAATCAGCTATGTGAGGGTGGCAGGATGCATGTGGAAGGCTCCAGCTATGTGGCAGAGAAATGGAAACAATGAAGGATTTTTATTTTACCCTGTGTGAATACATAGTTACTCTGTGTTATGTGCTTGATTGTTATCTGCCAGGCACCCTGTTAGTACACCACCAGCATCCCCAGTCACACTATCTCAGTACAGAGGTGACCTTCAGGAAGTGTTCATAAAACTTATCACCTCCAGACAGATTATGTATATTTTTTGTCTATTTCCTATATCCCTATCAGAATATAAGTTTCATGAGGTCAGGGATTTGTTCCTTCCATTTACTGCTGTATTCCCAGTGCCTGTAATAGTTTCTGACACTCAGCAACTCTTAGTTCAATTAATTAGTGACTTAGTTAAACCTCAGAAGACCCCTGTGAAGTAAGCACCATTAATTTTCCTATTTTATGAATGAAGAACCTTAGTCCTAGGGTGATTCAGTACCCCCTTCAGAGTCTTGCAGTTACTAATCTGTGCAGCGATGAAAAGCCAGGACTGTCTGACTGCAGAGGTCATATATTTTGCCACAGTACTCTTCTGACAATACTATTCTCAAATTATGGTAATTAAAAGTTGCTGTAAAAACTATTCTTTAAGAATCCAAACATCTCAATGTATATGCTTGAACCATTTCTCTGACATTAATACATATTTGTTGAAAACATGGTAAATATTTCTACATGTATGAGAAAGTAAACTGACACCCCACCCCAAAAAAGGTGTCTTGTGGAGCTAACAGAGGGTGATCTTGAGGAGCAAATTTGCTCACATGGGCCAAATGTTTCCTCCTGCAGAGTGGGCTGCCTCCCAAGGAATTAGCCTTTCTCAAAATGAATTATTAACCCCAGAATCCTGGCCAAATTCCCACTTGGATAGTCTAGGAACTGTTCAAAACTTGGAATCTATTGAAATTAGTCTGGCATGATTGCAGTCTCTGCATTAATTGTGATATAATAGAGTTTCTCCGGAGATTTGTGCATATTTTATTCTAATTTGTATAGATGGGTTTTGTCTCTTAAATTTTTTTTAGTTTCTTCTTTCCCTCATGAAATATGGCCTGAATTTCTTTATAAGGGTTTTTTGTTGTTGTTGTTTTCTGCATGAATACCGTGAGTTCCTTTTTCCTTGGATTTGCCAAACCCTTTTCTCACTTAAGTAACTAGTCTCTTAGTCATTATCACAGTGTGTTGCAGCCATTAGCCATTAGCCATTAGGAGCTTCCAGATTTCTAACTGTCTTATACAAATGCAAGTGTAGCCTGCCTGGGCAGAGACAATATTTACTCAGCGAAGGATTTTCTAATTGTTTCTTTCAAGCTCCCTGCCCTCAAGGAGCTTATGTTCTAGTGGGAAGCACATATGTATTTAAAATAACTGACCTAATGGTGAAACTATTTCGGACTGTTATACTCATCCTAAAAAAATGATGGCTATTAATATCTTTGGACAATTCTGTTAAATGATGTAGGCCATTTATTTATCTTGGCCCTGAGCAGGCACTGTAATGTCACATTCTGCAGAGATAGGGAGGAATGAGTTTAGTTAAACTAAAATATCATTCTGGGTAGGTGAAACAAAAACAAGTACCTTCGAAATTCATTGTGTTGCATGATTTTGATGGCAACTGTAGATCTCATATCATTCATCAAATCTTGCCAACATCACGGGATTATTTCTTTCTATAAATTGGCCTTTCTTGCCTTTGACTCTGCCTGGATCACAACCAAGCAATAAGTCACTTGTGCTTCCTGCACTCAGTTCTTTACCTTTATCAAGTGAGATGAGACAATGGGTCTGAGCCATGTGCACTTAGAACTTTAGCGGCTAATATTAGAAAAACGCTTTGAAAAGGACAGGTGGAAAGAGCTATAAATGCAATTGCTAATAGATTTATGTGTTCTATCTCTCTCCTTCCAACCTATTTCTGCCATTATTTTCCAAAAAATTTCCCAGGGCTCCACCTGAAGTATGACCCAATGGCACCATAGCACATGTGTTTCCTGAGTCAGTTGAGGGTTTCCAAAATGTACCCACACTTTTAAATTCAAATGTTTATCCACTAGGGTATGAAATCATGGAAAGTGTTCCTGCCTCAGTGTGACAGTCATATACTTCTGCCCAGACTATTGTTATAGGTTCTGTGGGGCTTTCTTCAGGTTTTCCCCCTATATCATAGTATGGGCCTAGGAATATATAATTCATCGTGGGGGAAAAACAGTTCAGATTTTCAAAGTGTAAATAAATTGATAGAGGGTATGCTTTTAAATCTGGGACATGAGGAAACTTTCCCTCCCTTGCCATTAGCCTCCTCGCAACTAGGTGGTTCTAACTACTCATGTGAGGAGGGAAAAGCCTAAACACGGACATTTCTCCTGCTTCCCTCATGCTCTTGCAATAAGAGACTCCATGCTTCACTCTCAGGCCCAGCATTGAAAAGTACTCATTCATTTATTCATTTACCAAATACTTATTGAGCTTATTCTGCTCTCCCAAGCCCTTTTCTAGAAGCGGGGCATACAGCAGGGAACAAAACACAGAAGTGAAAACTCAAGTGCTTATTAATAAATCCATCAGAATGTTTCATTTGACATTTCCTGTGCTCATCTAAATTTGTTCATTAAAAAATTACAAGAGCATTAGTCCACTGGGGCATTCATTGCTTTGTGAGAACGTTCATTTATCTTGTGACAGAACTCACTTCAGCAAATAGCAAACTCCCTTCGTAATTCAATTTAGGGTATTTATACTTACTACGAATTGTATTCCCAAATGCCCGAGAAGTTAAAGTAATGTCTCCAATGGGTGCTTCTAGGTTCTATCACACCCTTAGCGTTCCCATCACTAACAATGAAAAGGGAGAATGTGTTCCGAAGGTTAAGGAAGAAAACAGAGCGCAGCCAGTCAAATGCCAGGATACCAACCTCATTATTACTGTTGGTCCGTTGCTCCAGACACCTGTCTCAGACCATATCCAGCCCAGGACCTGACAGCTGTTCATCAGTGTTTATAGGATTGAACACATATCACTATGGTAAAAATGCACATAAGCTTATTTCTTCCTTATAACAGTATGTTCCCAGGGGATTTCAAAATTGTCTGGTTAGGTCTGAAAAAAAGATGAAGACTTTATAGAGTAGATGGTTATATATGTCTTTCTGAATTTCCTTCTTGTATTGTACACAGTAGGAAAACTCTCAACGTTCAAACACCTGGACTGGAAAAGTCTTCCCTTAGTTGTTGCCAGGGCGGATTTGACACTGAGTGGATGCTGATTGTCGGCGGGGACTGTGTGAAGGAGGAAATTGTCAGTCTGGTTTCCTCCGATATCCAGATCAAATCCAAGTCATGGTCTTACGTGGGGAGTCAGAGCCATGAGTTGGATGGTGATTGTTATACACACTTTTGGCCTCTTGAGATTTTTTTTGTTCCTCCCATTTACCTCTTGCCAAAAACTTTCCTCTCTTACCTTTTCTAAGAAAATGTCCTTATTTAGATAAAGCATCATCAATACTTTTAGGGTGGATACATACAAATAATACCTTGGATTTACTTAATGATTTTCTGCTGGAATCTAAAGGCCATTTGGGGCTTACTGCTCGCCATGTGGCAATCCTTAAGTGTTTTGCTAACTTCTTAGAGAACTAAACCCACTCAGCTTATGTTGCATGAGGGTATATTTCTAATTACTCCAATAAGAGTAGTTAAATTATTTAAGTAGTTAAATAATGCATATGATTCAGTTAGTAACACACGAGTAGTGAAGCTACCCTTCAGACTTTAAATAGATGAAAAACTTAGCATTCTCTATGGTCAACTGGTCTACTCACCAGTTGCTGTTTGTATTATGGTGGAATGTGGGTCAAACATAAGTTCATCTGCCAAAGATACAACATACTAGGCAGGTATCAAAAATGTTAGAGGTCTCTGTCGATCATAGAAAAAGCACATGTGATGTCCAAACTTTTTAACAGTCTCCAACCATCAGAACGGATGCTCAACTAGTAAAACAAATGCTGGCCATGCTGGTTTGTTCCAGTTGGCCTCAGCTACTTTAAGGTTTGTCCTCTTAAAGTCCAGTTTTTGTGAAGACACCATCTTCAGGGCTTCTTAAATCTTTGCAAGAAATATTTTCATGCAGAAATAGGATTATTTCTTTGTAAGTATGGAAAGATATATGACCATTTTCTAATATCCCAGGGAATAAGAGGTAGCTATTGCTTTCTATAAAATCTTACCACTTAATGGACTGAAGAAAGATGACCAGCGCAGTAATTTCCGTCATATTTTTAATATGTTCCTCATTATTTATCTGTCTTTGGTCCAAGTTGATAAGTAGACGAGAACCCAGTGGAGAAGTAATGAGAGCACTTTCTGCCGAGGTCAGCTTGGCTGCCCAAGCTGAGAGGAGCCTTTTATCAGTATTTTCCGATTTGCTGTCCAAATTAGGAAGAAAATAGCCACTTACTAACATTTAAATAAGCTATAAACATATATTAGCATATGTCCTTATTGTTTTGCCATGAAAACCTTTAATTTTTGTGTGCATATTTTGTTTTAGTTCATACAATTCTAATTTACTTGGATTAACTCAGCATAGCATTTAATTATGGTGGTAAGAGGTTAAATGCTATCCAATGACTTGATATTTCAATATTTAATCATTTTCATCTTTAATTAATGAATGTTTAGTCAGTAGATATCCAGACTCATGAAAACATATATTTTCATGTGCATATGTATACTTTCACATTTTGTTTGGTTATGACATGGATTGGGTAGTTTATTGTCATATATGCTTAATCCAGAAGAGACATGCCTGTCCATGGGTATGTTGAAAAGACATTTTGAAGGTCTTCTTATTGATGAGGTGGTTTGCTCTTAATAGAATTGTGAACTCACAAAGTAATTTTTTTTCATCTACGTAGAAACACTCTATATTTAAAGTATCTGTGTTTTAAAGCTTAGGTAAAATAGTAACAGGGCCGGTACATTCACAGAGATAGATAAAGATTATGGCGGTACCTCGGTCTGTCTCCATCTTGATTTGGTTAACTTTCACTAAACAGCCTGCTCTAAAAAAGGGAAGGAAAACAAATAGATAAGATAAAACTGTGGGGAATTCCAAAATAAATACTGCTAACTGACCTTTCTGATGGCCTGGTTAAGAGGTTTTTTAAAAAAAATTATTATTATGGTATCAATTGGATGCTTTATTTACTGGTACAGTGGATAGCTAAGGCAAACACTTGGGTAATATCTTTGTCTTACTTTTTCATGTTTTGTGAACAAACTGATAAAGATCTTTCTCCCATGTTTTTAAAAATCAGACTCATAGATGAAGAGCAGGCTCTGGTAGAGGGAGTGTTGGAGGAGGGATTGAGTAAAAAAAGAAAATTCATGGACATGGACAGCAGTGTGGTAATTGTAGGGGCAGGGGGTGGAGGTAGAAGGGAGCATACAGGGAATTAATGATGACGGAAAAAATAAATAAAATGTAAAAATAATATTAAAATTTTAAAAATTGCCATTTAAACTTTTTAAAAAAATCAGATAAATCCCAAAACATTTTAAGACCGTGACACTATAATTAAACAGGAAAAAACATCAAGTTTTTCAGCATACCCTTCCTTTTTCAGAGTATACATGTAAGGACATAGTTGTGTCTAGTGCTCACTTATATGCAAAAAGAAGCTCTGTATGTGTCAGAAAAAGAAGCCAGTTTGTAACTCCAAACAAAGTTCCTAATGCTAGCCTTTTCCAGCTTAGAGTTTTCCCCTGGGTGAACTGTAAAATGAGAGAACGAGCTCTTCCTAAGGAGTGGCTTCATGATAGCAGCCACCCTGATAGAAACCTTCAACGACGGTGCAAGGCGTGGTCAGTCCCTGTCCAGTTCTCTTTTTCACCACTGCTGCCCAGCACAAGCAGTCATTAGTTTACAGCTGCTTCCTTCTTACTTTTATGACTTTTAACTTATCATTAGCCCCATGCTCTTATCCTGTATTCTGAGATGAGCGAAGAAGATAATATCCACATTTCCATTGCTTACTCTAGAGATAATACCCTTTGTGAAAAAAAAAAGATAACCTTCAGTTTCTTTAAACAACCCCCTTCCTCTTTAAATCTGTTAGCCTTTTTTTTTTTGTCAAGTTGGACTTTCAGTGCATTCTTAAAGTAAATCAGACAAAATTATTGATAGCATAGTTCATGCAAATAAAACTGACTAAACATACTGGAATTATTTATTATAGCTTGCAAATTTGATTAATGATATTTTAACATGTACCCCACATTTTCTTGTCCAGATGTGTGTTGTTGTTTTTTATGTTATTAAAGAAATGTAACGGACTAATTGCTAATCCTCATTTCCTTCTAACTCAGTCTCCTATGGCGCTGTGTCTGAACCTGTTAAGTAGGATTGTTGTCATAAGATTAGATACAAGTATCTTAGTTGTCTAGACATTATATAACTCTCTACCACATACTTCAGATCCTTGTTTTAAAGCAACCCCTTAGCCTTTTTAACAGGGAGAAATGAAATGTTAATAAAAAAGTCTCACATGCTTATTTCTTCACCATCTGAATTTGCCTACTTCTACTGTTTTGCACATATATAAAATTTTAATCTTTTTTAAAATAATAGCTGATTTTCACTGTTTCATGCTTGACATGGGTAAGAAGTTGGTATTACCTGCCTCTTTGAGTGTCTCTTTCCTTAAATCTCCCTTCTCATTTGCTATCTAGCTTTCACCTCAACCAGCTTCCCTTTCTTTCATTTCAAAATAGTATTTTTAGGACGCAAAGAATTCACCTGTTTACAGTCTCAAACTTGATTAATTCAACATGCGTTTATTGGTAACTCTTGCATGCCTGCTAATGAACTAAATTCTGGAAATAAAATGTGGAATAGCCAGTCTTTGCTCTCAAGAAGCACAGAATCTAAGCAGAGAGATAGGCAAACGTGCAACGTATTTGCAATGCAGCGTGTCAAAGGGGGAAAATATAGGGTGACCTAGGAATATATAGGATATGGATGTTCAGTAACTTTTACAGGATAAAATCTGGCTATTGGAATCTCTAATTCATAGGTAGAAATAACTGGCTCCATAAGAAGTGCTCTTTGAAATTATACGTGTGAAATGTCTTCTTGCTGGGAAAATCAGTCATCTTAAAAAAGGAGGAAGCCAACTCAGTCTGAGCAAGCCACATCATCTCAGTTGGCCTCAGCTTCGTGAGACATAAAGGTAGAAAGTTTGCATTAGATGAACTCTAATGTCCTTTCTAGTTCGAAAAATCCGAGTCTGTGAGTTTTTCTTCTGCACTTCACTGAAAAATCTAAATAGCTTAAACCTGTTTTGAAATCTACTTCAACAAATGACCCATAAAATAAATAAGCACAAAATCCAATTTTTTAGAAAAGTGGTCTGGCCGTAGAACTGAGTGGCCCCATAAAATATTAATTTGGTCATAGTGTGGAAATGTGAAATGATTGTTAAATGAGTCAAGGCCTTATTTGTGGCCTTTGGCTCATTTGGTAAGATTACCCATTAGCCACGTAGGCAGCATAACACGCATGGCCAAGCAGCTCATGGGAGTGTCCTAACAAATGTTAAATAACATTATTGTCTCTAGCCTTAGGAATATATTTTTATTATTTTCGAAATAAGAGTTTGCTCAGCTTTAAAGTCTCCGTCGATAGGAAAATAATTACAATAATTACACTAGTCCCCCTCCCCTTATCTGCAGGGGATGTGTTCCAAGACCCCCAGTGGATGCTTGAAACTGCAGAGAGAACCCAGTTCTATATATGCTGTTTGTTTGTTTTTCCTGTGCCTACATATGCATGATAAAGTTCAATTTATAAATTAGGCACAGTAAGAAATTAACAGTAATAACTCATAATAACATAGAACAGTATAACAGTATGCTGTAACAAAAGTTATGTGAATGTGGTCTCTCTCTCAAAATATCTTATTGTATTGTAAGTGCTCACCTTTCTTCTTGTGATGATTTAAGATGATGCAGTGCCTATATGATGAGATGAAGTGAGATACTCAGAATGACATGCAATTTAAATTTATGAATTTTTATTCCTGCAATTTTCTGCTTAATAATTTTTGGATCGAGGTTGACCATGGCTAATAGTAATTGAAACCATAGGGGACTATTGTGCTTAAAATTCTGACTCCTTTCTGCAAGTGTTTTCTAATTTGATCTGATTTTTAGAAGTTTAAAAGTAGAATGAGTGTTAATGGTATCTGACCTTCACTTAATTTCATCACTCCTGCCCACATGAACGCCCTCTGTACCTTTAGAACATGTGTACAAAATATTTCTCCTTGCAGATGCAAAAAAATGTTTCTCCTTTGTCCTAAGACACTTAGTTTTTTCCTTTCAGCCACTGGTTTCATAGAAATTCCTCTCCTTTTTTTTTTACCTATATCTTTTTTTTCTTTTTTTTTAAATTTCTTTATTGGTTAAGGTATTACCTATATCTTGATAATAATAAATTTAATAACTGTTCTTAAAAATCTCTGTACAGTAATCCATCAGGCTCACTCAGTGTTCCTTTAGCCTATCTACAGAGATGTGTGTTTTTCTTTACTCTTTTTAATGAGTTCTTCCTACCCTGATTCTAAATATCACCCAAACATGCTAATCTCTTAGGGTCTGCCTATTACTAAAATCTCTCAAACCTCTTCTGATTTTAAAAGATGTGATTGTTATAATTCAATCTGCTTCCATGTGAACTCAAATGGAAATGAATTTCCTGAAATAGCCACATTTCTTCCTCTCAAATATACATCTGGCATTTAAAAAAAAAAACCCAACTAACTAATTTGAATCTGAAATATTGGTTTTGCTGACACCAAACATCTGGATGAAAAGTGAAAAATCCAGTAGATGTTTCCACATATCCAAATATTGTGTTGGAAAACAGTTAAATGACTGTCTGAATTTTTCCATTTTTATACTGGGTATTTATTCATCATATACAAGGCACTATCAGCTCTTTCTAAGAGGAAACTATCAATTTCAGAAATGAGGCATTCACAAACAAGCATTATTCCTATTATAGAAGAAACACTGTGTTAAGTGCTGTAGGGAGTTCAAAGTTAGTCTTCAACTTTGTCCTCAAATGACTTGCAGTCCAGTGGGGCTTATCATACATGTGCACATATATACATAAATAACTATGTGGAGTGAATGAAAGCACAAGAGAGGAGGAGAGAAAACACTGTGGAATTTGTGGGTGGGGTGGGAGCAACTACTTCTGGTGGGGAGGGTTTGGACTGGCCATGATGGACATGCCAGAATCATGGAAATAGAAGGCACTGTGGTGATCACACAATTTTTGACATATACTTTTCATCAGCAGTTGAGAATGTTACCAAAAATCAAAGAACCCTAAATTAGTCAGATGATTGCAACAACTTTTGTGTCATGTTATATTATCACGGCCTTTGGTTTCTGTAAGGGTTTTGAATCTAAGTGTGTTTCTCAGGTATTTTCGTCAGTTAACTTATATTCATTTCCCTTAAGGTTTTAACTTTACACAAGAAACATACTGAAATTTACTCTCTATATGGTTATTTTAAGAAACATTATAAATACTACCTTATATTTTACTTTTCTAATTTAGATACAAAATGTTCACAGTCCTATATGCATTGTATGCTTAAAAACTCTATCTTCCAAGTTAGGTGTTTTGTTTGTTTGTTTTGTTTTGTTTTTAATCTGTTGGGATCACAACTCTAAGAAACTTTATTTTTAGTCCCAAATTCTCAAGATTTTTGCCATGCTTGATCAGAGTCTGTAGGTATAGATTAAGCCAGAATGGTTCATTTCATTCCTCTTTCCCTCTTCCTCCTTCTCATTTTCCTCCTCCTCATCATCCTTCTTTTCTTTTATAACAATAATCAGTCATTTTTAGCTAAAGGCAGGAAAGGAATAAGCTGAGAAAATTCCAGGTAATCTAAATTGTGCCATGTATATTAGGACTAATTTATTGGCTCAAGTAAATGGTTTTAGGTAAAGCTGGATCCACGTGCAGAACTGATATCAGGGATTTATTCTCTATATCTATTGGCTATGCTTTTGTTTGCCTGGGCTTCCGGGCTTCAATGCAGCTATGATGATTAGCTGTGATGTTGACCATGCCTGGGTCCCTTGGCCAACCCTGCGCATATTCTGAAAGTAAAATCAGGGTACTATTACCAAAAGCAAAGGGAAATGCTTCTTCAGTGAGAAACAGAATGTTTGAGGGGGAAAGCCCTCCACAAATGTCAAGGGAGCAGCTGGTTATCTCAGCGCTCATCACTGCCTATTTCTATAATCTGGCATATGTGACTTAACTTTTTAAATCTTGGTTTCCTTGTCTACATAAATTAGATCCCAGGCCAAGGTTCCCTCTAAAGACCTTTTGACTCTAATACTTTGTGCTTCTGATCGCAAGAGCTAGAGACAAGGAGAAGACACCCAGAAAATGCAAAGATTTACCAATACTAACACAACGCAAGGGATACATCATGGTGCATGTAGAAGTACTTCAGGCATGAACAGGAAGTTAGCTTGGCGCTAGAAGAGCGAAGGGTTTTGAGTGCATCCTGAGGAGTGATTAGAAACTCAAATAACTTGAGAGGGTGTGTGTGTGTTTGTGTGTGTGTGTGTGTGTGTGTGAGTAAGATTCAGAATTAACCATCACAAACGTATTGTTGTAATCTATATAGATATTTTATAACCCATACATAGTTTCGTTAATCTCTTAAATTTACTGTTGTAGCAACGAGGTCTTGTTAAAGTCGACAGAATCACTGACAAAGCTTTAATGAGCACTTATGTCTATTCCCCCCTCCTGTTCTTTCTACATACTCTTAGAGACACTGCAACAGAGTAGGGAGGAAATACAAAAGTTTTAAAACCCAAGATTTTACCTTTAGGAAGTTACACTTTAATAAAGATATTTAAATACTCCAAATATGAGAATATGATGGGTTCAAAATATCTTAATCTTTCTTGTTTTCTTCAAATTTCATTTGTAGTATACATTCCAGTCATAGCACAGGAATTTTATTAAGTCCAGCACCATGGAATACATTTGACATTCCAGAAATCAGGGTCCTCATCTCCTGTACCTGCTCAGTAAGCATGGCCCTAAAGCAATGAGTGATATTTTCCCAGTATGGTTCCTTGTCCATCTCAGGGAAATTGCATAGAGGGTTTTTTACACAAGAAACATACTGAAATTTACTCTCAGGGGCATCCTCAAAATCAAGGTCACCTGGGTTAACTGTATAAAATATATGGTATCTTGGAGGGGAGTGAAGAAAAAGAAGAGGTACTCATAATACTCAGCTTCCAAGTATTTGCTCAAACTAAGCTCCTTCCCAACAAGCTACTCAATCATTTGTCTTAATGATTATATTACATCACCACAGGATTAATTTGACAGGTCGCACATTGTTCTTCAAAGAGTTTATCTAGTAGATGTTATAGACCAGTACGTAAGTCCAACTCAGAGGGTAGGGCAGTAACTTAAGAGGCAAGACTTACCCTAGCGACATCCTACTTTTAAAAATATCCAGTGAGCCCGGCCAGCATGGCTCAGAAGTTGAACGTTGACCTATGAACCAGGAGGTCAGGGTTCAGTTTCTGGTCAAGGCACATGCTCGGGTTGCAGGCTCCATCCCCAATTGATGTTTCTATCTCCCTCTCCCTTCCTCTCTGAAATAAATAAAAATATATTTTTTAAAATAACAAATAAAAATAAAAACATCCAGTGAAAGAGAATATCTCATGGCACAAAAATGTTAAATTGCTATTTTTTTTTAAAAACTGTGGAATATATAAATTATTTACAATGACAATAAATTAACTATACTTTTAAAATTTATATTGGATTTTTAAAAAAATGTTAAAAGCAATACACATGCAGAGAAAATATGAGGATATAAACAAAAAGTAAAAGCCTTCACCCCTATGCTCTACACAACATGGGCCATTATTCAGTGTGTATTTTTTCTAGATCTTTTTCTTGCACTACAACTGTAGATATGTGTATGTTAAATTTTATTTAGTTGCTTGTTTCTTTATCTGTTTACCTAGTCTGTGAATTGGTAATACTTATAGTTCTACAGTTTGCTTTTTTCACTCAACAATATATGGGGATACCTTTTCATGAACACCTCACATTTTATTTAACTGTGATCCAGTTGAAAGATATTTAGGGTATTCCCAATGTTTTATCCTTCCAAATACTATCTTCTAAATTTTATTTTGTACTTCTCACTCATGAGATGATTAAAAGTATCACTTGAAATATTTTTATATGTCAGCATAAATTTTTTCAACATGGAATAAAGTTTACGATAAATCGGTTCCACTTTGGAAATCATTGGAGAAGCGTTAATCACAAACAAAAATTACCATTAAGTGGTTTCACCCAAACACTGTTGCACTGATGTATTATAAGGATACTAGAGGCCCAGTGCATGAAATTTGTGCAAGAGTAGGCCTTCCTTCCCCCGGGTGCAGGCACAGCCTTCCCTCTGGCGCCCGGGAGTGGGCTTCCCTCCGGCAGCCAGCTTTGTCCAGAAGGTCATCCAGAAGGACATCCAGTCTAATTAGCATATTGCACTTTTATTATTATAGATTATAGTTCTAATTCCAGGCATTTGCTAAACCAAGTTAACCCTAAAAAGGGCGAGCTGGGGGTAAAGAAGAAGGCCTCAGGTCAGTGTTTCCATTTTAGCTGAAGTAACATCATTAATAACATTGTATAAGCTTCAGCTATACAGCATTATACTTTGATATCTGTATAGACTCTAGCATACTCACCACCAGAAGTCCAGTTTCCATTCATCACTATATATTTGATCCCCTTTACCCACCCAAAGTCAGTATCTTGAATAAAAATAATATCTACTTTCAAATGAGTCTTTAAAAAGGCAACTAAAAATATTTTCTATCTACACCGAGTCATGTCTTACCAACTTTTTGAACAGTTGTCCGTTATTCAGAGTAAGAGGATCTTTGTGAATCACGTTTTCGGTTCAACAGTGGCCTTAGAGTTATGTAGGGATATGAAAAGCTTTGACCTATGCAGGTTCTTTCTTGACGAAGGGAATCATCATCGTCGCTATTGTATTACACTGTGTGTTCTTATGAGTAAGTTGAGCCACCTCGGGGCCACCGGACCAGAGTGGGTTGGCCTCCAACAGCGAATAGACTAAACTATAGCTTTAGTCCAAGAATATGGAAACTGACAACAAATTACTGCTTGTGGTCTACTTCCAGTTTTCAAGTGCAAACATACCAAAGTTTATTTTAAACTTGAGCCAGTCAGACATTTAGTAATATACATCAAAGGAGAGTGAAGGCTTCCCATGTTTATTATTTCAATATGATGTCTGTTCTAATAAAGTCGAAAAATGCATATGATAGACCATGGAGTAGACATTCTCTAGTTCCACAGTTTGGCCTTAAAAATATACATATATTTGTAAATTAATCCAAAACACATTGCCGTGATCCCAGTCCCCCTGAAAGCTGATTGTTCCCCATCCCTTTTTTAATTTTAGAAGCGGAGTGGCTGTCTGCCAGAACACTTGCAGATCAGCCGGCCACTTCATGTGTAAAAGGGCCACAGCATCATGAATGTTCAAAAACCACAGGCGGCCATGTAAATAAGTTAAACTTATCATGGTCTCCCCTATTAATTAAACACAAAAGCCATCTGTGCAAGGTGAATTTTGGTAAGGACCCAATTTTTTTAATGATTGTGAGTGGAATTTGAAAATACTTTCCTAGTGAAAGTGCCGCTCAGGGATTCCCAAGATAAAATGCGCTGTTTATGTAATTTTGTGGTCATTTGACTAAATTTCTAATAAAACAGTGGAAAGAATTCTTTTTAGTCAATCAGAATTCAGAGTCATACTTGGATGAGTTGGCTCTCTAGTAACATCACCTTTTTACCCTTCTCTGTCCTTAGCATCCTAAGCCCTTATGCCATCTACACCTTTTCTGTGTATGTGTGTAAGTATGTGTATTTGTTCGTTCTCTCTCTCTCTCTCTCTCTCTCTCTCTCTCTCTCTCTCACACACACACGCATCCCCCCCCCCCACACACACACACCCAACCCACATTTTGTCAGAACTGTCTTGGGCAAATGCACCACAACAGTGAGAAAGACTAAACACCCAAAAAAGAAAACATTGCATAGAGAAACACCACGGGGATGACAGTACCAATTCAGAGCTATACACTCAGGTGATGAGCCCTTATTTTCATTTTTGTTATTTGTAGAAAGGCTT
>NW_005871086.1:6121896-6174396 GCF_000147115.1 Myotis lucifugus | reverse complement strand
CAGTTAGTAGCACTGTGAAGTGACGTCTATAGTAATCATCAGGAGAGCACGGCTCCGCACACTTGACGAGAGCAATAAGCAATAAAGACGGAGCTGTTAAGATTGGTCAGTAATTTTAGAACAAATAAGCAAAAAGGAAGTTTAGGAGCTAATTAAGGGAATTAAAGAGTGTTTTATCTTAGCAGCCAATGTTAGAAATAATCTTAATGGGCTTTCCCACTGTATTCACAGTAGGGAGTATGCGTAAAAGTGGTCATACACCAAATCAAACTGTAATTTCAGGAAAAGAGCAGAGTTGATGACACTACGCCATTTTTCCCCCTACAGGTAGCCCTCAGAGGTCCATAAATAATCAATCATCTAAGTAAGACCTTTTTTAAAAAAATGATATCCTGGTCTCCAATGTATGCAGTTAAGGGCTAAAGCTACTCACAAGCGTTAAGGTTGGCTTTCAATGCTGGTTAGTTGGTGGAGAGTCAAATCAGCTGAGAAAGAACCCAAGTGCATGCATTAAGAGAGAAGAAAAGCAAAGAAATGAATATGTATCTTCAATCTGAATAACCTCTTCACAGTGAAGAAGCAAACCTAGTGTGAATTTGGCTGAAACTTGACTACAGCTTGAAGGGTGATATAGCATGGAAGGTAAGCACTTAGACACTAGAACCAGATCCTGTGGTGTTAAAATCCTGGTTCCACCATTTGTCAGATGTTTGACCTTCTCACTTAACCCCTTGAGCCTTAGTTTTCTCATCTGTAGAAATGAATATGTATCTTCAATCTGAATAACCTCTTCACAGTGGAGAAGCAAACCTAGTGTGAATTTGGCTGAAACTTGACTAAAGCTTTCAGGGTAATATAGCATGGTAGGTAAGCACTTAGACACTAGAACCAGATCCTGTGGTGTTAAAAAAAAAAAGACCGTACCCTTTTATGTAATGATGTTTACTTTGAATTTATATTAGTTCACATAAACATTCCATGCTTTTGTTCCGGCCCTCCGGTCCAGTTTAAGAACCCATTGTAGCCCTCGAGTCAAAAAGTGCTGGCACACACACTAGATGCTATTGTTAAAATCGTTAAAAGTAAATAATTGTAAAAATGAGAGAGAACTATGATGAGTTAATACAAAATATCAATAATGAAGTCATTAAAGAGCTTACAAATTAGAATGGAGATTTCTTCCAGGGGCAAATGGGTATATTTAAGGGGAATACAGTTTTAGAGGAGACAACTCACTGTGCAGAGCTTTTGCATTAAACAAAGACTTTTGTAGTTTCTTAGATTATCTTTTTTTGTAGTTCTTTGATGCCAGGAAGGGAAGATTAGGGAGTCCTGGGAGGTAGTTGATTTCATATAGCTGTGGAGGATAGACATTTTGAAGGAAAGTTTGAGATATAAATGCTCTGGTATTTCCTCAGGAGGCATGCTTAACAGCACTCACTGACAATATATATATATTTTTTAATTTAACAAAGAAGTTCGTGTTTGAATAATTTGTTGGGATGAATTTATACATCTTAGGCAATAGTAATCATTGAAATAAGCCGAAGTCTTAACTTGGATAGTTAAAATCCCTTAAACTAAAAGTACTATGAGAAAAATCATGACATTTCCATGTTCTCATGTAACTTTCCTCAACGCTATGTCAGAATTACCATTTAATTTTTTAAGTTCCTATTTCTAGGTGAATTTTAAAAGAAAGAAATACTCTTAAAACTCAGGACACCAGTCATTATATCTTATCTGCATGCCAACCAGCAAAACCCACAGGGTGCGTTATGGACAGAACACAGGTACCCTTGGAATAAAGGACCTACTTTCTTGATAGAAGGCTGTCTCCAGGGCCCCAAATAAAAATGCATGAAACTTAAATTTCAAAGACCTTTTCAGCTGAAGGTAGCTCAGAGACTGCCTTTGTGTAATAGATTACATGTCCTTGCACGGCCTCGCAAACTGAAGATATTAAATGTCTGCGTCCTGTGTGCCCCACCTTTTCATCAGGGCTCTTACCACAGTCTGCCGAGGTCTAATAGCTTCTCATAATCAGACCTCCACTCCGCAGCGCTTCTTTGTTTTACCAACTTCAGTTTGGCCACGCCGACCACGTTTCCTAGACTGTGCGGGGCCTTGTTCAGGTGGGACTCGGGAACCCTGCCAGGAGAGTTACCTTGGGAATGGTTTCTCTCTCTGCCTTCTGCCCGCTCCCTGTAAGAAGGCTCATTAACCACCCAGGTGACTGGCTTTCTTACCTGGGACACGGGATGAGGTGGAGACAAAAGAATGCGTGTGTGAAAACACGTTGTGAGGTAGCAGTGCTCTGGAAATGAAAGGTAGTATTGTGGGAAGGCCTTGCCGCCTGATTCCGCCAGGGACAGGAACAGGGTGGTAGCCTAAGGACGCGTTGTTCTCCTCGGAAAGCCATCAGTTCAGCAGATTTGGGAGCCCAGATGCTTTTCTCTGCTGCTCACACCTGAAGGGCAATAATAGCGTTTTAGGTGGGTTTCAAGACAGGAGGTCAAGGTCAGGCCCGATGCCAGGGCGTCCAGGAGTCCAATTTGAAGCCTAATTCATAGGAGGCCGGGTAAGCGGGAAAAGATGGGACAGCCTTGACCGCACAGGAAAGTCATTTTCAAAGGTGGGTGCTGTGGCCCCGTGGCAGGGAGAGCAGGCACCAGGCAACACGGTGTCATATTAGGACATCGAGAGGAAGCTGGGACCCGAGTGAGATAATTTTGGGGTAAACATATGGAATAATCGGCCAGCGGTGCAAGAAATCTAAATGAGGTGCAGGGACAGCTGGACACTTTTATCTCCAGAGAGAAAGGATTGAAGGAGAGGGTGATAAACCGGGGAGGCGGAGTTGAGATAAACCTGGAGGGAGCACGCCTGCCCCTGCCCCGCCGGATCCTCTCTGCTCAGCAGCTCCCGCTGCAGCCGTCTGTTAAACACATCGCTGCCGTCTGTGGTGATTCTTTCCAAGTAACATCTATGTTTCTGAATCACAGTCCATTAGAATCTCACGTCAGATTTGCCAGGTGTGGGGCTCATTGTCAGCCTCGAATGTGTTGAAGCTGCTGATGCGAGGAAATGAATACCCCAAACCCCCTGCGTTTGAACCCCAGTTTGGGAAGCAGGAGGTGGAAGGCTTCCCTCTCTGGTGGCTTCTGTGCCAGGACTGTGGAAGGGGGCAGAGACGGCAGGGGGTGCGGTGCCCCGGTGCCCGGGAAGTATGTTGCTGAAGCGGAGCGTTTTCTTGCTGAGGGACAGTCGTCCATGGGTGACAGAGCTGAGTCTGAGTCTGAGCCCGCAGGAGGGTCTCCAGGTTCCTCCATCCCCACCCCGGCTCCGTCATTCTGTCTCCAGACAGGGGTCCTCAAACTACGGCCTTCGAGCCACATGCAAATACAAATATTGTATTTGTTCCCGTTTTGTTTTTTTACTTCAAAATAAGATATGTGCAGTGTGCATAGGAATTTGTTCATAGTTTTTTTAAAACTATAGTCCAGCCCTCCAACGGTCTGAGGGACAAGTGAACTGGCCCCCTGTTTAAAAAGTTTGAGGACCCCTGCATGCTCCTGTGGTCAGTTGTCGGGGACCTGCAGTTCTTCCCGAGAGGAAAACCAGAAGGAGGTGGGACGAGGGCCTAAGAGGCATGAAAAGAACAACGCACATGAGTAACGTGTAACCAGAGGGATTGCCCTGGTATTTCACTGGGTTTCATTTTGCTCCATCTACAGCTAAGGGAACTGGGGCATCGACTGACACATGGCACACCGATTTTGGAAAAGAGGGACCATGATCGTATTTTCCCATTTCCCTTTCTGCAGCAGATTCCTGAACTCCCCACACTGACCTGAAAATTGGTCATGTCCCCGGGCAGCTGTGCCTCCAGCCCATTGCCATGTCCCATCAGCATTCCTAGACACCTTCTATGCCGCAGAGGGGAGGACCAGGTCCAGAATTTGAGATTCAGTGCAAATGTGGGCGAGCAGCTGTGGCACACAAAAAGAGGAGTCGGGGGAAGAAAGGAGGGGGTGCCAGCCAGGGGACTCAAAGGGAGGTTCGCTGCGATCCTTTACATTCAATTAGACCAGCTCCTTTGTGCTTTGCCTCGCGCTCTGCGAAGAAAGAATGAAATATGGTTTTCATAGCAAGCTGGCAGCATTATCTCAGGATGCATATTTCTTTGCTGGGTTGGAATGCCAATAAGGGAAGAAAAAAGTTCCTCGTTTAGAGGAAAGTACAGTGCTACAGAGAAAACACAACAAAAAAAGGAATGCAACAAGTTCCTGAAACAGTTCCAAAAAATGCCCCCTAAAGAAAATATTTAAATGAGAGACTTTTTTGAAGGTAACATTTCTCATGCTGAAGGTCAGCATCTTTCAAAAGTCTCTAAACATGGAGAGAACTCTGGCCCAAAATGTAGACTATTTTAGATATTTGAAGAGTTTTAGAATTAGCCTCCTCTCTTTCATTGATGACGACAATAAACTCCCCAGCCGAGTCCTGCGTTAGGCACCAGGCTCTACCTACTCCGGCACTTCATTAGGCCAGTATTTGGAAGGGAGACAAGGTTCGCTCCAGTAAGTCCTTTATCCATCCCAATTGGCATGATCTACATGGTTTCTCAAAGTAACACACAAATAAAAGTCTATATTTCAGTGGGTTGCATGATTTAAAGTAGGGTGATATTGACTTGCTATTCACTTATTTTTAAATAGGAAAAAATGGAAGACTATTCATTAAAAATATTACAAAATTATCCTATAGCAACAGATTGCTTTAAGTATTCCTAACTCAGTCACAGATGGGTAAAACCGTATTTAAAAAAAAAATTTTTAAAAATGGGAATTTTCAAATTACCCTCTTAACTTATTTCTAGAATACAGAAAATGGAAAGGGGTTTATCAATGCAAAGTTTAAACAGAGTCCTTAAATTAGAAGCTATTAAAAGGAAGGTGCAAAGATAGATCAGCATATATCAAGACCGTGTTATTTACTTTCTCCACATTTTGTACTCTTAAAAATAAGAGTCTTGGTGGCTACAGTCTTGGTGGTTCTCAGTCCTTTTTTTTTTTTTTTTTACCACATTGGCACCTTTTCCAGTAAATTATGTTTCTTCACGTCTTCCTTTATCCACAGCGTAGAATGTGTTTTTTAAATTTATTCCAAAAATTTACCCTCAGGGAAATAAGTACTTTATGAATAGTCTTTAGACCAGATCCTCACTCACTTCACTCATTCATTCATGCAGTCATTCACTGGAGAGAGAGCAGCTTTCCAAAAATTACTTAATTGAGAATCTGCTCTGTTAATGAGTAAATGTAGGTCCTATTAACCTCTTGATCTTCAGGACTTGTTCTGTCGTCATTGCTGTTGTTTTCATTGTGTTGCATTTTTTAAGAATTAGAGAGCCAGCGTTGGCGAGGTGGCACCTCCCAGTGCTTATCTCAGGAATTCTACCCAATTCATGACTCTCAGAACTATTTCCTCTATTCTAGAAACAAGAAAAACCATTTTTTATCTGCAAAATTATTATAAACGTGGGGGGGAAATACAGAGCGACGTACTGGTGTTTTTTTTTTTAATTTTGTTTTCTTCACATCTTTTCCCTGCTTCATTGTTTTATTATAATCATAATGGAAAACCTCAGTCATTTGTGCATGAATCAGAAGCATTATTGCTGACTGATCACTTAATATAGATTTGCAGCTAACTTCCTGCCCTCATCCCAAATAGTTAATTCTGCACTCAGGTTGCAACACATGCAAAGTTCTTTCTCTTTTTCCCTGGCAAGGTAAACATTGGAAGATATGAGATTTCCCGTCTGTCTTTAGATACAGCTTATCTTTTAGATAAGTCCCTGCAAGCTGAGGTTACAGGCTGTTTAATGTCGACCTCTTGAGTTCCAAACTTCCTTAAAGCTTTTAGATAAGCAAAAACTTCAGCAGTAATTACTAAAGCAGTGGTAGGGACAGTGTGGATTAATCCCCAAAGATCTGGATTCAAATCTACCTCAAAGCCCACAGGTGAAAAATAACTTTAATGGTCTTGATGTAAAGATTTAGCACAATTCTTGAGGAAGGACCAGGCCATTCTTTCCAAGCATACGCCAGAAGAATGACTGCCAGATGGTTCCTTTTTCCATTATTGATTGATAGATTATTATTGATTGATAGATTTCCTTCATAGAGATGGTCACCAATATTTGCATACTTTCACCTGTCTGATAGTGGTATTTTATTACTTTCAAGATTAAACTGTCATCTATTTTATTTTTTTAATTTTTTAAAAATATATTTTATTGATTTTTTACAGAGAGGAAGGGAGAGGGATAGAGAGTTAGAAACATCGATGAGAGAGAAACATTGATCAGCTGCCTCCTGCACACCCCCTAACTGGGGATGTGCCTGCAACCAAGGTACATGCCCTTGACCGGAATCGAACCTGGGACCCTTCAGTCTGCAGGCCGATGCTCTGTCCACTGAGCCAAACCGGTTAGGGCAAACTGTCATCTCTTTTAAACCTAGATTTTGGATATATCATCTCACTTACAAATGATGAAACACATGACAACTTTCTTTGTGTCCCCACGTTTGTTTTCTAAAATCTAGAAAAGTACCCAGCAGTCTGAGGATGGGAATATTGTATTAAATATGAGTATTGTATACAATGAAATGCATAAGGATTTCATTGGGCAAAGTGATCTTTTTTTTTTTTAATTGTGATCTGATTCTTATTGCTTTATTGTCAGTGCAGTCGATAGGATGCCTGGGTAGTTTTGAGTGCCCACAAGCAAAATTTCTTCTGCATAAAAGGAGTGTACAAAGTAGCACAATAGAATCTGGTCCTGGCGGATTTTGTTTCCTGTGTTACCTGAAGCCTAGAGTTCAGTAGGGTACATTTCAAACACCTTCTCAGCTGTGTTACCAAGTCCTGACAGTCTTAGATCTGGGTGACTCAGTGTGGCCCTTCACTTTGTTAAAAATGCACGTTTCCTGTTATCCTGAGCTGTTCCCATGGATTCGGTGCCTTTGTGTTTGTGTGTGGTGTAATGGGCTTAGAAGAAGCATGTGAAAGAGACAAGTAGCAACTCCTCGCGGAATAGAATAGTAAAAGTCACATGGAGGAACTTTTTGTCGTCATTTTTTCACAATGAAATTACTAAAGCAATGTCAGTAAACAGGAAATGAGAGAAGTGTAAAATAATTAGCACCAAAGGGTACATAATAGGTTACTTATTAAAATCCATAGACGGATTATATGACCCCATTGGGTCCAGGGGCCAGAGATCACATGACTCTGGGTGCCTTTTCTGAGGTGAGCACCCCAATGCACTTTGTCAGCTTACTGGCTTCTGTATTAAATAAGCTTCAGGTATGATTTATTGAGTAGCCTTTTGACAGGAGCAAGAAACTGAAATCTTCTAGCCTTGCGGAGCCTCGGCTCTGTTTTCATTACCTTCTCCAGCTATTACATTTAGTCAACCGAGTTATGTGCAGTTCTGAGAGAATCTCTCCTGCTCCCAGAAGTCATTGTTCCACTCATAATAAAATTATGCAATCAATTTGCCACAAGAGAAACACTGAAGTTCACTAAATTATTGCCATGTGTTTTGCACTAAAGACAAAGTGATACCAATTAAAACAACAACCACCCTTGGATTCCATTTTTTAATGGTGTGCAGGGAGGAGCGAGCCTGACTCACCGGGGACGTCATGTCTCCCTTCCACACGTTGCAAATTTCATTTTCCTTAATTAGAGAATGGCGCTCATGGAGAATGAGCAGGGGGTGTAAGTGGGGAAAGAAGAAAGAATGAAACCTGAGCTGAGCCCTAAATAATATGTCAGAAAAATGACAACTTGCCTCCCTCCAGACTATTTCATTTGAAAGGTTTGCTAGGTTACATTAGGCTCAGATAGATTTTTCTGGAAATAGGGCCATAACCCACAGACTCACAAAACGCCCCAGTTCCAAAGCTCTGCAGATAAGTTAAATCCGTACTCTGGTCCCATCGTGGGAACGAGTACTCCGTAGCTCTCACTTAGGATAACGTTTTCAGGATGCTGTGTCCCTTTGAGCATTAGTTATGATGTGAGAGTATCATGTTTTTAGAGTATCAGCAGGAATTCATATCCTGTGGTCTCAATTCATCTTCCACTAGATTAATTAAAGAATTGCCAATAATTTGGTCTCAGAAGGAAAGCTTGTTTGTCTCACACCCTAAATAAATAATGGCTGCCAATTCACCATCAGGTTGGAGATGAAGTAGACTCAGAATTTTAGGTCTGATGAATAAGTCAAATTCCATTACAACAGAAAATCTTTACACAATAAAAATATTTCCAGCCCGAGGCAGTAGTTCACTAATTTTAAATAGTATGTCTAATGACACAATTTTATTAAGCAATTGTGGACAGCCCCTTGCAGTGTATTATAATGAATTATATCTGTTCTTGGGGGAGGGAACAGGGAAAATTTCTTGAGGAAATTAGCAGTTCGTGGAGATGATATGATTTTCCCAATAAAACAGTAAATCATTAACCAAGAAAAAAAATAATAATGAGAACTTCCAAGAAACTCTTCCACAGCCTTATAGAGAAAATGATTTTTCTAGGAATCACAGCAGAATAAAATTAGGTTGCGTTTTATGAATGAGAGCCCTCATGTTGGTCTGTTTCCAAACTAGTTAAGGATTTGAAACAATTTCTGGATTGACATTTTTTTAAATGCCTTTTCAAAGACAAAGGGATTATACAGAAACACGGGTCCTCGTAACTTCTTGTTGAACTGCATTCCCATAAGCTGGAGAAGAGGCTGGGGAGGAAAACGCACCTGATGCCGGGTACTGAGGTGAGAGGGTGGCCACGAGCATGCCGTATTGTGGAGGAGACTGGATTTGAAGTTCATTCTGAATCAGAGGAAGGAAATGTGTTAGTGGTTAGATAGAAGCAGTATGAGACACCATGAAAGTGGGGAATTTGAGTGAAGCAGTCTGGGCAGAAGCCAACTCTCCCGACTAGAGAAAAAGAGGTTTGCAAGTGGGTGAGGTACCGTGAGAGAGACCGTCACCCCAGAACAGCGAGGAGGAAGGTTCCGTCCTCACCCAAAGGGTGAGGCCGTGTGTTACCTTAAAGGGAGAAGCTTGGGTCTGATTCCAGCTCAGACAATTTTGTATGTGATCTCGGGCAATTTAGTACCTGTCCCCTCATCCATAAAAGAACGGGGACCGGGTGATTTTTAAGGTCCTTTCATCTTTAAAATTCTATTATTTTATGATTCTAAGCCCGTGAACTGGAAAAAAAAAAAATCTAGTCAAAGCAAGTGAGATGAAAACGATTTTAACCATTGTATTTGGAATTGATTGGAAGAGAGGGAGAGAGACCAGTCACAGCAGACCACGGTGACTTAAACAGAGCCTGAATCAGAGGTTTAGCCTTTAAAATGAGGAAAGAGAAACCGATTTTGTCTCTATTGTTAAAGAATGTGGCAGGAACCTGGTGACTCATTCAGCGTGGGGTGAGAGTAGAAACAGTACAACTCTGGGCTCTGTGCCGTGGGGAGCGAGGGCTCGAGGATTCTTTCCACAACGACAGCAGATCTGACTGGGGCCTGACGGTTTCTCTGGGAAGATGATCTTGTTTTCACAACAGATAGCATAAAACAGAGATGAGCCCTGGAGGGGAAGGGGTCAGAAAAACAGGAAACGCTGTGGGGTGGCGCAAGGGGAAGGAAAGGTAGGTAGGTCTGAGGGTACAGATGTTATTCAAGGCCCTGGGAGCAGATGAGCTTGTCCAGAAAGAGAGGAGACCTTGGTGATAGAGGGCACGGGGAGGAGCTTAGGGACTTAGCGGCAGATCCACACTGACTCCTGTCCTGTAGAGGGGACCATGGAAAGGACACCACCATATATGGTCATATAGGGGCATCCTAGGGCAGAAAGCTGTAGGAAACAAGATTTCATTCCATAATTAAACACTGCCAATTGGAGTGAAAAAAATTTTTTGCATCTATTTAGAGCACAATGTTCTTCATGAAAACAGAAGATTAGGCAAAGTAACAAACTACATCTTTCTGGGTCCAAGTTAAGATAGGATGATAAAGAGGGAAACATTTGATGCCATAAAAGTTTGTCCTTCAGTAGATATCCCACAATTTCCCATAGTTGTGAAGTTAAACATCTTGTAAGAGTGTGGCGCTGCATCATGAGCTTTTCCTCTCTGTGAAATCCCTTGGCATCCTGCTCCCAGGCAGGTCAGCATCAAAACAAAAACAATCTTCCTAATAGTGTGTTGTTGATCTGGCCGGGAAGGGCATGGGCTGTTTGCAGAGGGGTGAGCTCTGCTCTAAAGTAATTTCCTTCCACAGTGACCGTTCATACACTTTTGGTTTGTCACTTCCATCGTGATTTACATATTCTTAAAGGCAGCACTGGAGAAAAATGAAATACCATCTTAAGAAAAGTGTATGTTATTTAGCTTTTATGCAGAGGCTATGCACAATGCCTTATCTTGATCATTTTGATAAGCTGTTTCTTAAATCCCTTTTTGCCAGGTAGACGCCCCTATTTAGGAGAACAAAAGAACCAAACACCAGGTCAATGTTACATGTGCAATTTCACAAAAAGCCCTTGACCTTGGAGTCATTGAGATGGTGAGATCAGATGAGTTCCCCTACTCAGTCACCCTCATTTTGTCAAGGTTGTCTAAACTGACTCTAGGACTTTGAAATTTTGGAAGCTAATTATTTATTTTGTCAATTCCTGACTACACAGTAAGGGAGGACTGAAAAGGCCTTATAAACAATCTAACCAAAAACTCTCATTTTACAAAAAATATATAAAATAAAATAAAAATGGAGGTCTAGAGAGGGGAAATGCGGGTCACAGGGAGGGCCACACAAGTTAGGGGTAAAGCCCAAAGTTGACAGACCCAGCCCCTGGGTCCAGAACTGTTTCTAGCATACCACCCTGCCTCCAAAAGCCTTTCGCACCAATGATTTCATTATCTCAGAGAGGAAAAATACATAAAAGGATGTATCTTCATATTGTTTCTTTTCTATGTAATTTCATAGTATCATTATGAGCTTGATTTTTTTTAAAAAAGTAAAGCTCTCTCTTTTCTTGATTATTATGTTGTGTTCATGAAGATTGTGAAAAATGAATTAGTAAGACACCAAGAATTGAGATTCTTATAGTAGGTTTTAAATAAATTTTCTTAAATAAAATATTTATAATCCACCCAAATGGGTATATGTAATTTAAAATAAACACACACACACATAAAACCTTTAAGGAATCTTGAGGTCTTCAAAACATTCACTCTGGATTTGGCTTTGGGCTGAATTTGTTAGTGGGGGCTTTTGAAGTGAAAACTGTATGAGGAGGTGTACGGGGAACATTGGCACAAAAACATTATAGGCCACTTACCTGAATTATTTAATAAAAAGAAGAGTTTCTGGATCTGAAAAAGGTGATACTGAAACAAAACTACCATTCAAGCTAAACAACAAGCTAAGAGTGGGGGCCACTGCCACATTGGATCTATGACCTTGGACTCTAACCAATTATGAAGACCCAGGGCAGCCAGTGAGCAAAGCAATTACAACGGGAGTCAAACTATTAAGGAGCCAAGAGTTCAGTAGCTTTATGTCGCTGCCAAGGTATCCCTAGAACACTGTAATAGGAATTGAATAACATTAACATTCCTACACGGTAGTTTAAAGCAACTTACAGTGTATTCTAATCAATCCAAGCAGATTTTCTCATGTTGATGACCGTGGGAGTGGTTATTTTATTTTTATATGTACTTTTACAAACATTTAAATTGAAATAACCAGTAGCATAAAATTGCCAGTGATTTAGCTGGCTATGAACTTGTACCCAAATATACTTGGAAGATTTTTTTTTCCCTCCCTCTCTTTAGCTCTCAGGTAAATTTCACTGCGTGACAGCATTTCATGCCAGGCAAAGCTCATACAGGAGATGAAAAAGCATGAAGCATAACAAACATCACAAAGCCGGTACCATTTCTTGTTTATAAAGAAAAACAAGGAATGTAAGCTAAGTGGAAAGGTGCCGGTTGGAAGATATTCTAAATGCCTTCGAGTTAAAACCATCAGGGATCAGAAAGCAGAAGGCAGATTCTAGAGGCTAGTACACCAAGGGAAGAGGCTGATGCATTGCCTTGCGCACATTTTAATTAAACTATCATCTTGAGATTTTTTTGTGTGTGTGTATTGATTTGCACAGTACTTTAGAAAGCTCCTTTTCCCCCTACCTTGCTCCTTTGAATGTTAAAGCTTTGTGCCTTCAGCTTGCCTCTATGAAAATAAATTACTCATCTTTGGGATTGTTATGGAGGGGGGAAAAACACAAAACAAATGGGTGGACATGTTCTCTTCTCCTTTTCAATATGTTTAAATTTCAACTGTTCATATAATTATGCTGGCATGTATTTCTTCCTGGCTCTAGTCATGCAGAAAAATTTTAAACATGAGAAATTGGACAGCTCTAATGTGGTGTAAAATCTACTTACGCATTGTATTTCTTTCAATATTCTTTACCAATAGTATGTACATTGTTAAAATTAAAAGAAAATGTTAGCTTTTATGCCCTAATGCATTTACGTGATATACATAGCTGCCAAACATTTTATAACATTGACAAGAGGAAGTTTGAAAAATGAAAGAAATGTTAAAGACAGTGTTGACTTTAGGCAGAGGTGACAGTGACAACCATTTAATAGTAATCACTACTTATATGACACCAATTATAAGAGTATATGCCAACAATAATTAGTTTCCTAACACCCTTGTGAGTCAGTTATTTTTCATTCTCACGGAGAAGTAAACTGAGGCATAAGTTGATGTTATTTTTCCAGGAGTTTTAGGAAAGTCATGTAAGTAGAATCAGACAAAAACATTGGGATACTCAATTGCCATGTCAAAATGTGAGACCTCACATTCATAGGTTGTAGGCTTTCCCTGTTGATCTCTTCTGAGTACATTGAAGATTAGTGTCTGTGAATTTCTTCATGCCTCTCCACCTGCAACCACTCCCACCCGTATTCCACACACAATGCTAAAGGACAAGGAATACTTGGAGCTGGAAGTCTAAGGTTCAATAAAAGGATTATCTCTTTCTGAGAGATCAATTGCTAAAACTGATCTGTCAACTGGGAAGGTCACCTAAGAATAGCAAGATGGCCTGATGGAGGAAAAAGAAGAATCCCATGATGTAATGCAGATGTCCTTCTTCCTCAGTGACTCAAATATATATTAGAGGCCCAGTGCATGAAATTCATGCACTCTGGGGTCCCTCAGTCCAGCCTGCACCCTCTTGCAGTCCAGGAGCCATCAGTCGGACATCCTTAGCACTGCTGCAGAGGTGGGAGAGCTCCCGCCACTGCTGCTGCGCTCACTAGACATGAGCCCAGCTTCTGGCTGAGTGGCGCTCCCCCTGTGGGAGCACACTGACCACCAGGGGCAGCTCCTGCGTTGAGCATCTGCCCCCTGGTGGTCAGTGCACATCATAGTGACCGGTCGTTCCACTGTTCGGTCAATTTGCATATTAGCCTTTTATACCTGCGGGATCAGGCTGAAATCAGCTCTCTGACATCCCCTGAGGGATCCCGGATTGCAAGAGGGCGCAGGCCAGGCCAGGCCGAGGGACTCCACTGGTGGATGATCGGGGCCAGGGAGGGACACAGGAGGTTGGCCAGCCAGGGAGGGATTGTGGGAGGGCTCCAGGGCATGTCCAGCCTGTCTTGCTCAGTCCCAATTGGACAGACCCCAGCAGCAAGCTAACCTGCCAGTCGGAGCATCTGCCCCCTGGTGGTTAGTGCACGCCATAGCGAGCGGTTGAGTGGCCTTAGCATATCATTAGCATATTACGCTTTGATTGGTTGAACAGATGACCAGACGACTGGACACTTAGCATATTAGGCCTTTATTATATACGATGGCCTGTTCTTGTTGATTGTGGTCCTGGGACGTCCATATAATTTTTAAACTTTTTTCCTGACCACAAGACCCCAGGGAAAGTGGAATTGCTCTAATGCTGAAACAGTGTTCCCATCTGTTCACGAGCGAGCTCGAGCTAACCACCTAATGTTCACAAGTAGCCCAGGTTGGAAAAGATGCCAAGAAGGATCACAACTTTGAGACTCACTTTGGTATAAAACAGACTGTCTTGCTTCTCTCAGGTCAATATCTTTAAGTCTTTTCTTGGAGAAACTGTTGTTGGTAGTGATGGAGAAAAGGGATCCAAAGATAAATAGTTATTTCATGTCAAAAGAATGGTCTGCATGTGAGTGATTTCAAAGTTCTAATGTATTTTAATCACTTTGTTCCTTGGTCAAGGTTTAATCTTTGGAAGAGTAAACTTTTCCAAATTTCAAATAACCTCTCCCTAGTAGTAGACAGAATTTCTTTCTCCTTCGCTTTGGGCTACTGAGCCACTTGTACCACTCAACGTTTTTCCTCCTTCAACAAGGGACTGTATGTGAGTCCTAGAGCTCTGCTGGGTCGTGGGCCTCACTGAGCATAAAAGGAAACCCATTAACCCCCAGAGGTATGTACACAAACATACAACGTTACCTACAATCTTAAGCCCCTTCCATGGACCCTCTAACGATTAAACCCTCAAACAAATGAACAAAAGCAAACAACAACAACAAAGAAACGTCCTACTCTAACACATTTGCAGGAACTATGTTAACTAATCTAAGAAAAAAACCATAATCACTATTCCTCCTTTTGTTGGTGGTTGGATTTTAAGTTAATTGAAATTTTAAATGGTAACAGATGGTTGTCATTTTATTACATGTTAAATTCATAAGATTATGAACCTTACCTTGTGGGTAGTTCTGTGTGCTACCTCCAGGGCCACCACAAAGGACTGCGCGTTCTGCGCACTGCACACCTACAGGGCCGTGCGCACACCTTGCAGTCACGCTGTGATGGCTCCCTCAGAGTCAGGCAACACGGCCGCTCTCATCAATGCCTCACACATTTTGGATATTGAATGGGTTAATAAACCGAAATGGCACCACCCAACAGCACATCAATTTTAGCAAAACGCTCTTTCCGTCATTAGCCATTAAGTCTGCTTTAGCTATAATTATTCTCTTTTTCCCCTAATGTTTATCTCGGCATGTTAAAACATATATATATATATAGTACATGTCTAAATAGCCATTAGAACTTAAAGAATATCACTAATCCGCATAAACTTTTCTTCTTCGGCGAGCTTTATGCTAATACACTGCCTTTCCGTGATTTGTGACCGCCTCAGAGCCCTGCCTTGCGAAATGTCTGATGATCTGCATATCTGTCTGCTAATTTGTTTATCTGTCCACCTATCTATAGAAATTTTAAACAGTGTAATAACTTGAAGAACAGTGACACTAATGTAGTATTAGATTAAAAGAATGTTACTTTATACGGGCGTAAATGTAATTTAGAGGCACTTAAAGGAAGCTCTATTCTTAGCATGACTCTTGGCCAGCAAAGGCAGGTTGATCCCACTCATTTTGGGATTGCTAATTTGCCGTTAATTAGGAAGATTGATTCTGTCCTGTGATGCATAGGCCCAGCCCCAAATGCATTTTTCTCTTTTCTGGAGCACTTTCCTAGTTGTCACTGTCACTGCAAGTGTGTAACAGTGTCACAGGGCCTCCCGAAAGAGAAGCGCTCTGTGGCTTCCAGACAGCAAGGAGCAACGTTTTTCTGGTTTTGTTTTATACTGTAAAGCCCATGCTGGCATTATTTTAAGTAAACTGCTCTATGCCATTTGATGTTTTAAAAATTGCACCACGAAAGCTGTGCTCTGATTTGAATGTCTAGTGAAAGAAACCCTTTTATACCAAAAATTCTTTATTTTCTTGCAGTAAGTGCTGGTCTCAGATACAATGCACCCGTCGAGGTTGTGCTGTTCTGTACAAAACAGCCTTTATTTTTCAGTGGGCGAACTGTTTGTCTTCCCTGTGATATATTGAGTTTGCTGTTATAAGGTGTTTTTTTTTTTCCTAATCTCTTCTCTTGCCTGATGACAAATTTTAATCATTTGACGGTCCTTTGCGACAATTACTTTAACTAAGATGAGTTATATTTGCATTATTGGAATAGAGTCAGGGAATCTATCAAAACTAGTGAGAGGAAAATTCCTCAAAATGTTTTTAAACATAGTCATTAAGAATTGGCTGAACCGATACAGAAGAGAATGTGGGTACTCAGGAGTGCGAAGGAAACCACTTACTGCGACTCTGATGCCCACAATTGCCGGCAGGATAGCAGGCGACTTGGAACCACATAATTTAGTTCAGAGTGGTGGAAACTGGGTAAGAAAAACCTACAAGGAAGGGTCTACTTTCACTTGTATACTTCACATGCTCTGTAATGTTACAATAAACATACCCATGTTTGTTTGTTTTGTTAATCCTCACCAGAGGATTTTTTTTTAGAAATAATGTTTTTATTGATTTTTAGAGAGAGGAAGGGAGAGGGATAGAGAGAAGCATCATTGATCAGCTGCCTCCTGCATGCCCCATACTGGGGGTTGAGCTGGAAACCTGGGCATCTGCTCTGACTGGGAATCAGACAGGTGACCTCTTGGTTCATGGGGTCTACACTCAACCACTGAGCCACACTGGCTGGGCCAGAGAATATTTTTTTCCATTGATTTTTTAGAGAGAGTGGAAAAGAGGAAGGGAGGAGAGAGAGAGAGAAAGAGAGAGAGAGAGAGAGAGAGAGAGAGAGAGAGAGAGAGAAACATCAATGTAGAGAGACACATCAAATGGTTGCCTCTCACACACGCCCCCAACAGGTCCAGGATTGGAATCCGAGACCTTTTGGTGCTCAGGCCGATGCACTAACCACTTAGCACACCGGCCAGGGTTCTTTCTATTAGTACTTTTGTTTGTACTAATAGAAAGGTATACATATATATGACAAACATACATGAACAGTATGTAAATATTTACATTGAAAGTCAGTGACCTAATCCATGATTACTCTTATATCTTTCCTCTTCCTTAACAACCTCAATAGTTTGGCAAACTTCTTATAATTTCTTTTTATGACTCCAGAAACAAGTTGAAAATTACTTTGCTGGGCGACTTTTAAATGTGCTACATATGACCTTAAAATCAAAACAGAACACGGTATATAAAATACCTAGACACTTGAGGATGTGAGAGTGGGAAATGAGTGATAATGCATAAAATGAAGGCCATTGAGGATATATGTCTGCATCTTGTCAGCCTGGCGTTCAGCCTCATGTGCTTAACAGAAGAGCCTTTGATTGCTGCTTTCCTCATGACTTAGTGACCCTTGCTGGCCTGGGTGGCATTGCCCAGTGTCGCTGGGAGTTCTTTGGTACTTTGGTAGTTTCTTTTCATTTCTGGATATTGCTAAATGTTTTATGTAACAATGCCTCCTGTAATCAACTCTATTTATTTCTGTGGTCTGTTGTCTGTAGATAAATTTTAATTCCCAACTGGCTTCTCCCTTCCAGCCAGTAATCTGTTGAGATGTCACCTCTATCATCAATAGGGGTGTGTTCTGTAAATCCAAACTTACTCTAATACTAGCCAGCATGAAACATAATTGGCGGATTCAACTTGCTGTTTCCTTCGAAACCACACATTCAGTCTGTTGACAAACATTTATTGAGCACCGACTCTTGTCCAAGTACACATGGTACCAGGACCAGGACATGAAGTATTCAAGAGTGGGACAAAACAGATCCTCTGTCCTCAGGGAGCTTTAAGTTCAGAATCAAATGTAAATGACAAAGGTACAAAATCATTACATTCACTTCTCAGAAGTCGGAGTGTATTTCCCCTGAAGTTCAATGTTATCATTATGTATAGAGTCCTCGCCATACCCACAGAAGCCTACACAACATCCTCTTCTGCATATCATCAGAAACGTATCCCCTCCCCGCAGGCAGTTAGGAGAGAAAATAAAATGAAAAACGGGAAGCAAGTTGCATGAACTAGGAAGCTCGCACTCCTTCCCCCACAGGTCAGAGCCAGCTGCCACCACCAGGGCTTGTGTTTCTTGCCTTTTGGGGGAAGGCTGTCTCTGCCTCTGTTCATTCCTGGTCCCTCCATTCCCTCTCCCACCCCACTGACTCACTGCAGCGAAATTCAGCTGTTCATGAGAATGAGACACATGAGAGATTTTCTCACGTTGGTGTGACTATTTGGGCAGTTTGTCAGACAATAGATATTTATAGTGCTAGGTGCTAGAGAGAGATTGGCAAACAGGACCCCTGCCCTCATGGAATCTCCAGTCCACTGAGGAAGACAGACAGACATGGTTAAATTAATTATTCTTTGTTTTTAGTATTAATGTGTGTCATGAAATAATCTGTGGTCATTTGGACATGAGCTGTGAGTCACCTCTTTTTTTTAAAATTTATATTTTATTGATTTTTTACAGAGAGGAAGGGAGAGGGATAGAGAGTTAGAAACACTGATGAGAGAGAAACATCAATTTAGCTGCCTCCTGCACACTCCCTGCTGGGGATGTGCTCGCAACCAAGGTACATGCCCTTGACCGGAATCGAACCTGGGACCCTTCAGTCCGCAGGCCAATGCTCTATCCACTGAGCCAGAGCGGTTAGGGCAAGTCACCTTCTTTGTGATCTCATTTATAAGTAGTGCCCCTTACTCTCTAAGCGCTCCCAGGGTTGAGGGTGCTGTCCTCGGCCATGGGAAACGGAGTTGGCCCACAGTGGGAAGATGGAAGATGCCATTTTAGATTAGTTCTGACTAAGCCAAGCACGACAATATTGACTATGCTGACATCATATCTTTCTCTAAAAAGTATCTAAGTACTTCATGTATATTATTTAATTGCTTCTCAGAAGAGTCTTCTCAGATAAGGATCATATCTAGTTCAATATCCACATATAGAAAAGGTTAAGGTAACAGAGGGTATACAACCTGCTTGGCATCATTTGGAAGAGTTCGGGATATTACACGGGTTTGTAGGCACACACAGGTAGTAATTGGTACTGTTTCATAAGCCACTCCTTATGGAGGGGCAGCGAGTTGAATGGACAGGTTTAGAACAAGAAGGATCTGAGCCTGGCCAGCGTGGTTCAGTGGCTGAGCGTCAACTTATGAGCCAGGAAATCATGGTTCGATTCCCAGTCAGGGCACATGCCAAGGTTGTGGGCTCGATCCCCAGTGTGGAGTGTGCAGGAGGCAGCCGATCAATGATTCTCTCTCATCATTGATGTTTCTCTTTCTCTCTCTCTCTCCCTCTCCCTTCCTCTCTGAAATCAATGGAAATACATTTTTTTTAAAAAAAGAAGGATCTGAGTTTGTATCTGTCTCACTATTAACTGTCTGTTTGAACCTGAATTTGAAGTCTCAGTTTCCCCATCTGTCAAATTGCAATAATGCCCTTGATTAAGAATATTGTTGTGAAAACCATAACACTTGGTAGGAGTTCCCAAAAGTACCTCTCGTTACTGTGGTTGTTGTTTTCATGTTTGTTGCATCACATTTTTATTCTCTTTCTATTCTTGGAAGAACATTGTACATTTTCCTGCATATACCAAGAGATTAATAAATATGATTAATTAACAGGTAGCATAGAGACTGAATGTGAAAAATTTTCAACATCATCTCTGAAAATAATTCCTCACACTGTTATGTATGATTTTTATTTTTATAAGGTTTTTAATGCATTTGAAGATAGGATATTTTACAGAGGCACTCACACACACACACACACACACACACACACACACAAAAGGACAAAGAAATGTCTCCATTAATTTGACTACTCACTGGCTTTTGAATTCCCATGTTTGAGGGAGGTTAGTGTCATGGCAAAATGGTCGTGAAAACCAGAAATTCTGGCTGGCTCTAAAGATATCTTTTTCAGAAGTATACTTTTACTAGTAGCTTTCTCTAAGTCTCTGTTCATCTATGTTATTTATCAAATGTTTAAACTTACATACCTGAGTTTTATAATATGTACATTGAGGTACAAACAGCTGACAGGGTCTATTGCCGGGTTCTAAATATAGAGAAAATAACTTACTACCATCATCTTAACACATTTAAAGAAGAGAGAGGGCAATTGTATTTTCAGAGATCAAGTTAACATTACATTCCTGAGAGAGTCTCCTGGTCACCCATCGTTTCTTCTATTAAAATATGTTGGGCCTGTCCTTTATCCTCTCACTCTCAGGTTTCACGTGCGTGTGCGCGTGCGTGTATGTGAGTGTATGAGTGTGTGTGTGTGTGTGTGTGTGTGTGTGTGTGTGTGTGTGAAGAAGGTGAGTTAACATCAAAATACTGCAGGAGAAGCAACACATCCAATGAATTCAGACTGAGTTCCTGAAATGGTAGATAATATTTTCATTCCAAGATTAATAAGGTCTGAAGAGTAGCAGGAATTATGTATAGCTGTTATCTTATGACCAGCTCATTTGTGTATGGTTTCTTTTCTCCTTTGACCTTATTTCCCACTCAGAGCCTTCAATTCTTTCTTTCCTCCCGCCCAGTCTTACCTTTGTCCAGATTCTCTGCTGGCTCCCTGTGAGCCTCTCTTTGAAACAGCCCCCTTGCTCCCTCATGCCGCTTATTTCTGTGTCCCTGGTTTATAAACACCCCACATCACAGCCCCTCACACCACGGCAGGCCTGCTCCCATCTTCAGGGGGGTCAGCCGCTTGGCAGGATTGACAGGCCTTGCAAATCTTGGGGCTGCTGTAATAAAATCTCCAGTTCCTGAGATTTATGAGGTCAGATGCATGTAGAAGAGGAAACACCTACAGTTCATGAAATTGTAAAGAATGCCAGGCGCACAGAGAGGGGGAAACGATGCCCAAATTCTTGACAGTTCAGTGTTTTGCCAGTGTGGCTTTGTTTTCTTTAATTGATCACGCAGGCATTGCAGGTATTCAAATGGCCGATTCAGGTGGTTTTCGGAGTCTCTGAAATATCAGTTTACATAATTAATAGAAAGATACCAGCAGGTGACTGTAATGTGATTATAAAGTACAGTTCTGGCTGTTGGGTGTATTGAATACTTTTAAATGAAATATGTGGAGTGTGTGGATGCATGCAATGTGTTTAAATGAATGCAGCCTTTCCAATCAGCCAGAGAGAGAGAGAAAGGATGTAAATTGCTAGCATGTGTTGTTCAAAATGCAAAAGTCGGAAAGCAATATTGATCTGTGCTGGGGATGTTTATTTACATCAGTTGCACAGTGTTAAGATGTCTGGCCATAATTATCAAGTCCTGCCCACCTGTCAAATCGCAATTGGGTTATTTCCCCATTGTCTTGCCGCAGTAAATCTTCAGGTCTGGATGGGCATTAGACAAATGGAAAAAGGCTACTTTCCCAGAACGTGTAATTCATTATGGAAAACAGGTGCCTGCTGAAGATTTTTTGCTTTAATGCAGACATATTTTATTATTCATAAAATATTAATGGGAGTAGTCGCTACCCAAGTTGTGTGGGTTGTTTTCATGTAAAATGTTCCATTTTAATATGAGAAGAGACATTGTGAGGATTCTCCAAATCTTGCTCTTTGAAAAGATAAAACCTTTCCATAAATAGTTTCATTCCCTTGCCCTCCCAAAATAGGTTCAAGCAACCCTGGCTCCTGCTTACGTCATGTGTGAAAATAAGTCTGCTTCAGTGTTGTATTGCGGTGGATGTTCCGTCCAGGGACAACCTTGCAGGAGGGACAGAGTGACCTTTCCAGAAAAAAAAAAGAGAAATGAAATATACTTTCATTTTCCAGAAATATGCATGCAAGTAAAAATTTGACAGCCTGGAAGAACATAAGCAAATATATCTTTTTATTTGAAGATAAAAAGAAGCAGGGCTGGGTAGGAAAGGGAAAAAACCTGTGAAAAAACGGATGATGCAGTTTTTACGAATAAGCAGCTTAATGTATCTTGGCACCCACAGTAAGCCTTGTAGGAGCTCAAAGTGCCTCAGGCAATCTGTGAGCAGAATAGCAATTTTATTACTTTGTCATTAAACCAATTTCACAGCAGTATTGTTTGTTAATGAGCAGCGGCAAACGAGCGAAGATGTCACACACTGGAATAGCAGAGAGATTTGTGACCCACGCTCACAGCACTAAGATGGAAAGACCACGGCTATAAAAAAGGAAATACTTTGGGATGAAATGCAAAGTCTATACAGCAGAGCTTGTGTTTATGAGCTACCATTTTGCTAAGAGCTGTGAGAGAAATAAAGGTCTGGAAATATGCAGTTAAAACAGGGCCTATAAAATTAAAACCAAATTAAAGTATAGCAGAGGATTACTGCACAGACTGTACTCGACAAAATATATTTTAAGTGAGGAGGTGAAATCTAAATCAGTTTTGTTTGAATTTGGTTGGTATTTATGAAATTCAATAAAAAAGGGGAAAAAAATATCCAAACAAAGCAGCTGCCTCCCCCTTCTGTGGTCCATGAGCCATAAACATGCATCACTTTGAGGAAATCCAACTTGCCAATCCTTAAATAATTAGCAACTTCTTGATTCACACGGTCACCCCTCTGTCTCCACGAGGGCCCTCTCCGTTACTCTATCTATTCTAAGGACCTTGCACGGGAGCCTGTCTGCCTGAAGCCCAGGAATCAGGTGCACCTAGCTGAGGCAGGAATTGAGCTCATCATTTTTTTCCTCCTTTTTTTGCATTCTTATTTTGTCTTTGGTTTTTCTTCTTTTTCCTTTCCCCATATTTCTTCCTTTCCCTTTTTCTTATTTTGCCTTCCTTCCTTCCTTCCTTCCTTCCTTCCTTCCTTCCTTCCTTCCTTCCTTCCTTCCTCCCTCCCTCCCTCCCTCCCTCCCTCCCTTGTTTTGGAGCCAGGGCTGGTCTCACAGCCTGAGGGGTAGGAGCACCAATGCCAGACAGGCACCGTCCTGCATCCCTGCAAGGTGCCCTGGGGTGAGTGCTGGAGGGGCTAGCTCCCCCTGTCCATGCTGGGAAAAGTGATTCATGTCACCAGCCTGGGATCAGACTCACCTCCTCCAGAAAGAGGGTGGGGTTAAGGCAGGAGCCTGGTAGGGAGATGATCAACTCACAACTATATCTCTATTTGCAAAGGAGATTGTTAGTAAAAGCTGCTTGTCAGACTTGCTCCTGAGCCATCCACCTCTTTATCAGGAAAGCTCATCCATTGGGGGTGGGCTGGTTCCATTCTTGGAGCCTTGTTGCTTGAACGTCCAGAACGGTGCAGGTGCTTCTTCCACAGGAAGGCCCCAACAGCTCCGCACCCCCAGGTCCACAGTTAGTCGTGGTCAAGTTTGATGCACCAGATGGATTAAGGCTTGTGGCAAACCTGTGGCGTTAACTACAGTAACCTCTGGGACCACAGCCCACTGCTCACATCGCAGGTTGACTTGAGATGTATATTTCCATATTTTTCTCTCATGATCTCCAGCTTGGATTATTGAGGTGTTTATTACTTTTTTTCTATTTGCTTTGGTCCTATTGTTTTCTTTGCTTCCCTTTCTGCCCGTTTTTTGAAGTCATTTTTGGGCCGATTTGCTGAAAGGGGACTCTGTGGGAGACGCTCCCGGCCACGATCTAGGCAGCGCGCGCAGTGGTGGGAGTTCAGCTTTAAGACTGTTTTCTGCCTGACAGGGCAGGACCCCCAGACAAATCACTGGCTGGCTCCGTGGTAGTTGGCAGCCATTCAAGACTGGTCTTGTGCCAGGAGTATTACTAGATAGCCAGACAGATCAATCCACTTTTACATTCCCGCCATTATTTATAGCCCCACTGGCTATCTACTCTTGCTTATGAAGTAATGATTAGCAAGTACAGTACACATAAAGCACGGGCATTTGTTCGGGAAGGGCTTGCTCCTGCTGATCTTGCAGGTAGTTTCACAGGTCACAGAACCTTAGAAAGGACTTAAAGGGCATGTCTTGTGTAGCGTTTGTTCTCTGGGAAAATGATGCTCCTTTTCCATTTTTGAGTAATTGAAGAGGATGGAAGGGTTTTCTCATGGCTTAGGTTTCCTTGAATTCTCTGCAGCCCCCTTTCCCACAGAGGTTTCAGCCGGACCGGGACAGAGGGAGTTTACATGGCATGGCTTGCGATGTTGCCATTTAAAATGACTGTGTTGTGCTTCCCTTTTGAGTGTGTCAAGGTGGACAAAACCAGTGTGTTTATGGCAGGGGACGTGGGATAGGGTTTTTCATGTGCTGGAAGGAAACTGGCGGCACTCAGCCAAGGAGGACTTTGGCTCCCAGTTTTATTTGTGTTTTGCCCTCTTTGCTCTTTATATTCTCCCTCCCTCCCACCCTCCCTCCTCTCTCTCTCCCCACCCCCCAGAGCACATGATGTATATCAAGATGCTCCTTGGTCCTACTACAGAATCTCAGCTAGTGGTGATCTACCTGTTTCTGCGAGGGTTAGTACTGTGTGAATGCACATTAAGAGCCGTCAATACAGTTCCGAGTTAATGCTTTAGAGAACATTGCACAGCTTGAATCATGGGGAGTGGGGGGAGAGCTTGACTTTTCCTGAAGGAGGTATGGTGGCCATAAACTAACCAATCGGCAGCCTGCATTCTGTAAGCCTGGTATCAAATCCATGCATTGACTGAGTCACGTTTTCCTGGCAGAATGAGCATATACGGCCAGAGAACCTAAGTACAGGATGATGCTATCAGAAAGAGTAAGGGAACGTGGGCCAGAGCCCGAAAACATCGAGCTTGCTGGCAAACTGCTCTCCTTTCCTTGCTTCATACCTGGTTTATTATAGAATGGCCTTCATTCAGGTGACGTTACCAGTCCCTTTTGTGCCCTCGGGCAGCAGAACGCGCCTTGTATTGTACGTACAGCTTGTTTCCACCTATTGTTGCCAACAGCATGGTGACATGTTATTGGTAAGGAGACTTACAACTCACGGGAATAAATATTGTTTGGAGGTAAGATATTTCATTGTTCACTTCTAGAGGACTTTCATATTGTCAGGTTTTATTACAGGCTTATATGTCAGGAGACTTTCTTCTAAATCATTTTAAACACTACACAGAAAGTTGCACTGTGTCCATTACAATGACAAGAAAAACTGAGGTTCCCAAAGGGAACACAATTTCAAGCAAAATATTAATGAGAAAGGAAACAAGATGAGACTATGTCCCACCAGGAATTTTCATTTGTTTCTGTTTTTTTTAAATGAACTTCCATAAAATTTGACATTAAAAAGAAAAAAAAAAAAGAAGGGATCTCAGGAGTATAGAATGAGGTGAAAAAACGACCCATTTGGTTTCTTAATAAAATATCTCTTTACCAACTTGGCTTATATTTTAAAACCTTTGGGGGCACTTTTATATATGCTGCCTCATAGGATTCTCACATCAGTCCTGTGACTAATAAGTTATTATTCACTTTTTACAAATTAGAAAACGCAGGCTCTTCAAGGTTTGGTGACTTGTTCTTGGCTGCAAAGCTCTTAAGTGTGAGACCAGGACCAGACGTTTAGTGTCTGACTCTGAACCCAAGGCCCTCCCTTCCACTACCTCCGATTCCTTTCCATAGGCTCCAGTGTCCCGTGGAAAGAGCTCTTAATTCTTTACGTTAATGGAGGCATCTTTGCCCAATGAAAGTTCATATTCCTCAGCCAAAATGTTATTGAAGCATATTCATTTCCACGTCAGTGACCATGGGACTGTTTGGATAGCCTGAGAATGTCTCTCCATGCCTGACCTTTGAGGGTGAGATTTCCCACAGCTAAGCCCTCACTCTGAAGGGCAAAGTAAGTCCATTTGTAGTTCTCATTTTGCTCTATTTGGTTTCTCTGTGTAAGCTGCTTTTCCCTCTTCTTCCTAATTAGCACTGGAGTCCTTGTTTCTTATTGTTTTAGTGCTGACTGTCTAACTGTACTCTTCTTGGCAGGACCGCTCACATTTAATTTTTTTCAGTGATTGCTGGGAGGTCACTAGCATATCAGTCTCCACACTGTTTTGAGTATGGAGTTATTGCTAATTGGTGCTGAAATATGAGCTATGGGAACAACCCAAGAGGGTGAACCAAACTTTCTCCCACTTTGGGTCAAGAGTAGAAAGACAAAGGCAACGAGGCCAAAGCAACCTTGTGCACCATACGTTAAAGTAAGAGACTAAGAGCCTTGTTTGTGTTTTGCTTTGAAAATGGTATGAAAATGAACATCAATTCTTGAAATGATTCCAAACCACATAAAATAGTGCACGGTATCAGGAACACTGAGCCTGGGAGAGAGTTAGTGACTTATAGGACAGGCCCAGTGACTGTCTCTTGAACAGAACTCATGTTCTACTGGAACTGATCGTTTCTCTTTCTGTTTTGCATACTTCTTTTGACCCTGTGATGGAGGGAATCCGTGGGTGACATGGAGTTCTTCCGGTCAGTCCTACGTACTTCACAGGCGCTGCAGGACATCTTCTCTTGGCGACAGCCTCTCACCAGGGCACACACCTCATGGCCAGTTTACTGTGCGTGGTTTGCCAGTTTTATTCTGCAGGGCTGCATCCCAGAGAGCTTTACGTACCATTTTTGATTAACGAATAGGAAATTGACTCACTCTACTTGACTCTTCAGGGTTGAAACTGAACAACAGAGTTTTATTTTTTTCTGAAGCATTGGAGGTGTGCTTTTCCAATAGAAGATAGGCTCTTCTATGACGCCCCAGTCCTGCGTGTTGGTTGATTTTGAACCTCCACCATGTATGTCCCAAGGATCATTTTCATTCTAAAGGATATAACATGATTCCATATGACTTATGCAGAAGTTTCCCTTTTTTAAAATTAAGGGATTCGTGTAATTTTTAAAATCAGGTGTTTCTAAGAATAAATTAGGTCAAGATTGTATTTCTGCTTTCTTCACTTGGCAAGAATGAAGAATAAGAGATTGTCACCTGCCAAAGTCAGTATGGAGGCCTTTCCCCACATTTGGGATCCGTGTTTAGAACCACCATCCCACACATGCTCAAACTAAAGGAGTGTCAGCAAACCTGTTGTTATTAGTCAGCAAAACAGGTTCTGCATCAGTCTCACCCTCACCGTTCTAAGATTTCTGAGAATTAAAAAAGGTGGCTACAGAAGAGATGTATAGGTTGCTAAGTGTTACTGGAACCTTAGTCTCAAGCCTTTATTTCTCCTTTTTCTTATTCCAGTTTTAATACCCATGCTCCAAACAATAGGTATTTTATCTTCCATTGTCCTTGACTTCAAGGAACTGTGACTAGAGTAAGTATTTAATCCTGTGTGCTTAAATATTTAGATGAGTAATTTGTGAGTTCTGAACAAAGGCCCACCTATTGTGTTCGTGCCTCTCTGTGCCTATAACACCCTGAAAGATAAATCCTAACAAAACAGCCAAACATACAACTTGTTTCACTGATTACTTTTTTCCATTGACATTCTAATGGTGGTACATCATAGATAAAATAATGACTAACTGTAAGTTAATAACACAAATAAATTTGGAAGAGCATCCTCCAATGTTTAAGTGATATCAGAAATGGGTGTTATGATTGGGCCTCTGTACCCATAATCTATTCTAGAAACTAATTAAAATTGTTTGGTGATATTGGGAATTTTTCTAATCACTATATCTAAGTATATTTTGTTTCAAATATGTCAGCTATTTGGCTAAATATTTAGTGTTTACAATAAATTTTTTATGTATATCCTCTCCATTATACAGATGATAAATGGTGAATCGGAGAGGATAAATAGCTAAGAAAGTGCAAACCAGGATTCAAATGTTTCTCCTAATGGCAATCTAGTACCTTGTCTACTAAGTGTTTTAGCTAGAAGTATCTGCTTTCTCTGTACATTTGCTTAAGTCATTTCCTCTTGCTGATATGCTCCACATCCTGCTGTCCTTCCCATTTCCACCAATCAGAATCCTTCAAGGAGGAGCCCAAGGCCCCCGCCTCTTCTCCCTCTCACCTGGAAGGGAGAGGGAGAGAGAGATGGAAATATCAATGATGAGAGAGAATCATTGATCAGCTGCCTCCTGCAGAACAATGCTCTAACCATCTGGGCCATACCACATTTCCATACCTATATCCATCCTTTCTGTATGCTCAGGGCCACTGCTGCCATGCAGCCTCTTTCATCTGGTAGTGTGGTCATCTCTTTACTGCTCAACGTCAAGCTTTCTGAGAGCAAGACTGAATCTTCTTCATCTGTGTATGCCTTGCAGTGTCTGGAGAATTATAAATGTTAGAAGTTTATTTTAGAATGATTTCAGTATTTTTTCCTTGTAATTCTCAGATGATGTTCTGATGCCTTTACAGTATAAATTGGCCTTCACATTTCATCTTAAGGGCAACTCTTTGAAGTAGGTCATGTAATTAATTCTCATTCTGCAGCTGAGCATATGAAGATACAGAAGGTTAAAGAACTTGCCCAGCCCGGCTAGTGTGGCTCAGTGCTTGAGGGTCAACCTATGAACCAGGAGGTCATGGTTTGATTCCTGGTCCCCAGCACATTCCCCGGGTGCGGGCTTGAGCCCCACTGGGGAGCCTACAGGAGGCAGCTGATCAATGATTCTCTCTCATCATTGATATTTCCATCTCTCTCTCCCTCTCCCTTCCTCCTTGAAATCGATAAAAGGTATATTTTAAAAAAAGAACTGGCCCAAAACCACACAGTAATTGATATAGCCAGGGTTTGAGCCCAGGCCTCTAAATCCTATGCTCTTTCTATTAAGCTGTGCTGTTTTTCTCATTAAATAAAACTTAACAGATTGGTTGATAGGTGTATGTCTTGTTTCTCCAATTAAATCAGGAGATTCGTAGGGCATGAAATTAATCCCAAATTGAATGCTTTTTCTCCCTACTTGGCAAAGGTGGCCTCTCACACACCTTCTTCTGTGTGCCTCGCCTAAGGCCCTCAGTGCATTGCCAAGTGGGCAGCAGACACTGAAAATAGATTTGTTCAAGAGGATCCAGAATTGTATATTTTAGAATTGCTCCACATCATCAAAGACTGTTAATAAGAGACAGGAGGTAAAGCAGGAAAATCAGGAGACCGAAGGGAGAAGGTACCACGTGGATAATGGGAATGGGCTTCACTGTCAGTGGTGGAGGTGAGACAGCGGGAGAGGCTTCCATTCTGAAACCCGCCCTTGTGTGTGAAGAAGCCCTAGCCAAGCCTGTGGCACGCGATTCTCACCATTGTGTTAATTTTCTTCAAGTCCTTCTTGCTCCCTTATTTCATTGACCCAAAGCCCTTTTAGGTTATGTTCAGGGCAATGATGCATTGGTAGCCTGAGGTAACATTTTCCCCAGGTACTTCCCTAGAGTGTGGTTGAAAGTAAAAATCTATTGAGAACTTCCTTTGTGGAAAATGTAAGAAGTCTGAATTTCTAAGGTAGAGTCATGGTCTGAATTTGGGGATCCTGGTAGTCTGAATAAAAATTCAAATTTCTGAAAGTACAACTTTTATATAACCCCGCACAACTGATGAATGAGAAAATTGGCTCGGACCTGTTGAACCAGGTTCAGAGTGAAGCTTGTTTTAATTTATTTTTGCTCCACCAGTCAGACCACGTTCCCATACCTATAGCTCTTGATTTTAAATATTTTGAAAATGCTAGCCACTATAGTATTACATGCATGTACTTTCCATACTCTTTTTTTATTGATTGATTGATTTCAGAGAGAGAGGGAGAGGGAGAGAGAGAGAAACACTAACATGAAAACATCTATCAGTTGCCTCCCATACATGCCCCAACTGAGGATGGATCCCACATCCTGGGTATGTTCCTTGACCGGGAATCAAACCTGAGACTCTTAAGTACACGGGACAATGCTCTAACCATCTGGGCCACACCAGCTACAGCTATATTCATTCTTTATTCTTCCTTAGAACCTATTGGCTTATGAATCTAAATAAGTGAAACGTTTTGATCTATAAATCGAGTCATTTCCAAGGCTCCGTTTTATATGTTGTATCTAAAAATTGGCTCCATTTTCCTGCATCACTGGGAAATATCAGATAAGGGTCTCTTAGAACCAAGCGAGGTTGTGATCTGGGTGTTATCAAGATGTCCCCTGGTTCCCAGGAGATGTTTCAGCTGCAGACCTCTCTTAAGACAGTAAGAGCAACCCTAAATATTCCTAATGTCTTAGTTCCCAACTGTGCGCACGTGCATCTGTGTGTGTGTGTTGGGGGGGGCTTATGTTCAGGCAGATCCTCCAAATAACTGAACACAATCTCCACCTGTTTCAGCAGCCCTCTCCCTTGTCCTGTCTCTGAATAACACTGCCATTCTCACACATAGAACTGCTTCCTTCTCCTAACTGTGTTTCTGGGGCCTTAGCAGTCCTATTTGCCACTCTAAAGCTTCCACTCACTTTTTCTGGAAAATAAAGGCTAGACACGGTGTGTATGCCGGGTTAGCAGGAACCAACACCACCAAGGGCGGGGTGTCCCCAGAGGTCAGGGAGAGGCGGTAACCATCTTTTTGAATCTGAGGCTTGGCTTCTGCTTTTCCTCTGGCTCCTGTTTCTGTGTTACCTTCTGCACTAGTCTGCTGGGTCTGCCGTAACAAATACCACAGACGGGGTGGCTTAAACAATAGAAATTCATTTTCTAATGGTTATGGAGCCTGGAAGCCTGAGATCAAAGTGTGGGCAGGTTTGGTCTCCTCGGAGGTCCCTCTCCTTGGATTGCCCATGGCTGCCTGCTCTGTGTCCTCCTGTGCTTGCTCTCCTGTGGGCCTGCATCCCCGGGCCTCTTCCTCTTCTCAGAAGGACACCAGTCGTATTGCCTTAGGGCCCTACTTTAATGGCTTCATTTTAACTTATGTCTTTTAAGACCTAATCTTCAAATGCGGTTACATTCTGAAGTCCTGGGGACTGGGCATTCAACATGGGGACTGGGCGTTCAACATGGAGATCTGGGAAGGCAGTTCAGCCCCTGGCTCCTTCTGGTCACTGTCATAGATGTGCTCTCAAAAGTGGAGCCCATTCTACATATTCACATGGAACACAGTAAGTCAGATCTCAGGCCCACCTTGCCACTCACGAACAGTGTGACCTTAGGCGTATCATTGGATATACTAAGTCTCAGTTTCCCCAGCCATCTAATGGGAAAGCTGATCCTCTTACCTACTTTGGGAAGAATCAAAGAATCTTTTTGTGAGAATCAAATCAGAGGAGACATATATACACTCAGTTTATGGCCTCGCTCAATAAACGTTAATTATAGTAAGATGAATGGAGGTGAATTATGACGCCCTCTGAGAAAAGGAGATGTTGATTATAATCAAATTATTGACTTCAACTGATACCTGAAATTTTTCACCTAAAATATAAATTTGCTACAAGTTTTCTAGAGTTTTCACTAAATATTTTTTACTTTTCCTCCAAGTCAGAATTTGTTGGACTTTGGAGTTTGCATGGTAATCCAGTAGCATCATGAAACCATCCCTGCCAAATTTTCTCTAGTACTAATTTCAAACATTTCTATTGACCGTATAAGTGTGCTCATATTTAGAAAATGCGCCCTGATTTGGGTTCAGCCATGATCATCCTAGTAAGGGCAGCACAGTCTACCACGTAATTCAGTGAGCTCCGTTTGGTCAAGAGATGAAATCCAGTCCAAAGATTCATGGACGGTTTGCCTTACTCAGATGAATCGGTGATTCGCAGTTCCTGATCCCCCTACCAATGCCGCCATTCATAAATAAATGGGAACGGGCCAGCCCCTGCTGGCGTAATTATCAGAGGGCGGAGGCGTGGGACGGGCCTCGCACAGCTGATGGTTCTTCTCACTTCTGGAGGGGGCCCTGGAGATGACAGCATACAGGTGGGCAGGGCAGCGGCGACACCTCCCTGGGGTCCCTTCAGTGCCAGGGATTTGCCGAGCCTCAGCTGTCAAAGAACAATAAATTTTCCTTCAAAATATAAAACATAAATCAGTGTTGCCAAACACTGAGAGGCAAGAAGAAACTAAATCCCCATAATAATGAAAGGAATCCCATTAATTAAATCAGCAAGGTAGAGAGCTTCCCTCGCAGCGCATGGCCCCGCCGAACAGTAGAATACCTTGGAGACTGGAGCTGAAATCCAAGCTTCTTCCAGGTTGCAAGCCAGCATCCTGAGGGAACATTAAGAAGAAAAAAAAAATCCTTGAGCCCAGGACAAGTAAACACTTTTTTTTTTAAGAAGTTGTACTTGGATTATGTGTATCTGGGAAGGGATGTTGCAAAACAAATTGTAAACCAGGCGCAGCATATCTGTGCCAGCCCTTATCAGATCTGCCACCAGTCAAGGGTAAGCCGAAGGCCAGGTCGCTGCGAACTGAAACATGAAAGCGAACACACACGGGGTGCTCCAAAGAAAGAATCATTTCTTCTGATTATTTTTAAAATTAATTGTATCAACCGGAGTCTTGTTTCAACTTATTTAGCAACTCATTACAACAACGATTCTCTGTGTCCTGCAAAGCTGCTGCTATAGATTTGTGGGTTTTTTTTAAATGCTTGGTTAATTGGCTGGTCTGCTAAGAATGAGTCTGTTGCTGTGGTTGAGGAAAGCTGGAAAAAATAGAGGTTAAGGTTTCTTGCGAACCTGTCACATTTGGGAATTGAGGGCCGTATAGTATTACTGCCCTCAAGCCACGGATAGCAACTTCTATTCCCATCCGTGGAGCCCTCACAGGGACCACAGCCACACCTTCTCAGCCCCAGCCAGCTTTTGGTTTTACTCTCCAGACCAACTCACTTCCACCCATAATCTACTGACCTTTAAATCAGTTTTGACTGCCAGAGGGAGCGCTTTTCCAGCGAACTGGAGTCCATGCACAGAATCTTAGATGTCCCTTCAGCACTGGCCCGGATTTGAAAAGACAGAAACCACCCAACTCCCTGCTAGACCTTAACATGGAACAATTCTTTCACATAATGATTAATCACACCCTAGTCGTTGCCCCAGTGTGTTCGAAAAATATGTTATGCACATCGCAGGACATCTTTGCAATACATCCAAGTTCATTCCGATTTCTCTTTGCCGACAGCAAGGATGTGTTTTTAATCTCCTTACCACCATGGGCTTTCTCCTCTCTCCTTTGTCGAGTCTGTAGCCACACATGCACACACTTAGAGAGATCATTTTTTGTATTGAAGGCCGCAAGGGCTGCTGGGAGGCCAAGTAGCAGGGTGTGGTTTTATACTGGGTCCACAATCCCTCTGCTCCCATCACAGCACCTAGCCCTTTGATCTTGGAAGTGAGAGTGGCAGGAAGAAAGGGAGGAGCTAGCAAAACGGGGTCCATTCCTAGCTCTGGATGGCTAAGAGCTTTCAGAATCAGCAGGTGGCCACAATATGATATTTAGTTCGTTGGATTCCTGTGGAGGTGGCGGGTGTAAAACAAGACAGTGGATCCCATCTTACTCCCAACTTCTTCACTCCGATGACCCCACCCACAGCCTGTCGGCAGTGGTTATGGGTCATGGTCTGGTTTCCTTGCGGCATGGGGTATGTTTTTCCTTCTGACCTTTCGCAATAGTACCTGTGTGCGTCGGGGGCGGGGGGGGGGGGAATCTCCTTAAGGGATGGTGTGTTGTTTTCTTTAACCAAGTGACAAGTCAAGAGATGTCTCCAGTCACAAGTCACATTTATGAAAAACAAGTGTGTGTGTGTGTGTGTGTGTGTGTGTGTGTGTAAATGTAATGTGTGTGCCTGCAGGCATATTGTAAGAGACAAATTTTGAGGTGTCTATTATTCTTTTACTGTGTCTTTATAATCTTCCCCTGCAGGAATTTAAAGAAATAGTTGCTTCACATTTGTTATTTGGAATGGCTAATAGGGAATCTAAAAGCAGTGTTTCCCTGGCATTGTGAATGAATATCTTCAGTCACAGATTTACGAGTGGCAGATCGGTGACGTACTTAATGGAGAATAACTCTTTTAGTAAAGTGAGCAACTACTTCCTAAAGGCCGGAACCTGTGCTTTTCCATAGAGAATCTGAAACGAAGTGTAGATTTCACGCAGGTCTACATGTGTATCTGGTGTAAAGTTCACTTTAAATTTCTTAAAATATAAGCTCCTCAACCACATCTGTGGACTGATGAACTGGGAACAACCACCGAGGTCGCGTTTATTGAGCATCTACTCTGAGCAGCCACCGAGCTAGGTGCCAGGAGCAGAGTAGGTCAGAGCTGGCGGTAGCAGCACACAGTTCACGCAACAGATTCCAGTGTTAAATATTAGAGACAGTGATAGAATGTTGCCTTTCTGTCACACATGCCCTTGGTTGTATGCTGTCTGTCCCTGCGTAGTGCAGCACCGTTTCCCCTTTTGTGTCTAAGGTTGTAGTGATGGAACAGAGGCAGGTGTGGACAGTGCAAACAAGTCCCTCAGACGGTGGCAGCCCCTCCCCAGCCTGGGGGACAACTGGGCCACACATGGCCACTGTCTGTTTCCACTGACATCATTTTGACAGCTTAGCACCTTTTCTTTTTTTCTTTTTTTTTTAGAGTAGGATGGGGTCAAGTCATCTAGTTAGGAATTTTCAAAGGCAAACTTGTAAAAGGGAAAAATAAAGTTTGCCTCCCTTTATACAGTTGGGTACGACAGAGCAAAGCCAGGCAGGTATGGAGCTTGTTTGATCCCTCACCCAGGTGGCCCTGGCGAAGCTCTGATGTCATCGGGTGGCGAGGCCCTGGGGACTTCTCCGTCTACGGAGTTGGAGTTGGCTGACACTCCACGGCCTGCCTCTCCCTCCTGGGGTTCAACACAGAGAGGGAAAGGGCCGCACACCTTCTTGTCTCCTTCCTTTATTGCACGGTTTGCTTTGTTTGTTTGATTTTAAAACTGCCATTATGTGAAAGTGTTGCAAGTATAAATAATTGAGAAGATCACTCTGTGGGGAAACCGCTTTCGCTGCCTTTGTGCACAGGCAGCTCATTACGGCTCGGAGCTGAGCATCCTGAGCGCAATTATGCAGCATCAGTACGTCGTGGGCATGAACCGAGGGGAGTGGATAAGAGACGGGGAAATAATTTTGTAACTTACTTAATTGGATTGATTTGGGTTTTCAAATAGTTCCTCCGGTGTAGCATTCAGCCGACCTCTCCCTGGCTGCTGTGGTCTTTGCGGGACTGTGGTTGGGCCTTTGGTTTGGGGCGTTCCTCCTCCTCCTGGATTCTGTGTGGACCTGAGATGTATTTCTGTTGGGGTTTAATTTCCACCCAAGGAGGGGTTACCCACAAAAACAGAACCATGATTCGGTCGTGAGGTTCTTGGCTCCCCTCGGGCTTACACGGCCAGTTAGTATATGTGAATGCAGCAAAGGGAGCCAGAGGTTAAAGAAGTGGGTCAGGCTCCGACGAGGCCGTCCTGCTCGCTTCTGCTGAAACGGAAGGAAAAGCCCATAATGGCGCTCGCCTGGCTTTCACCCCCATCATTTTAAGAATTGCTTTGCCAATCTTTCACAGCAAATAGTAATTTTAAGGGGGCCAAAACAGAACTCAGGGTGTTTGCACTCCGTGGTAATGATAGACTAGCTGTGCTCCCTGGAGTCAATAAGCCCAACAATGGAGTCATTTTTGCCTCCTGGAGTGAAGCACTGCTGCTGGCCTGAATGACAGCGTCCCTTAGAGCACCGGGCCCTTCGCAGGCTGACCACAGCCCCAGACGGCGGGGTTCAGGGGCAGGCAGGTGGCGTTTAACACAGTTACAAGTAAAGCTCATTGTGCACTTGTACACTCCGTAAACAAGAAAGTAGATGGGGGAGGGGAGGAAGGAGCATTTGATGTGCATTGATGTACTTTAGCCAAGAGCGCTTCCTCTTTTCCGGTCTCTTTCCCTTCTCTCTTCTTTTCCCCTTAAATCCGGCCCATCTCCTCGTCCTCCTCCTCCTCCTCCTCCTCCTCCTTCTCCTCCTCCTCCTCCTTCTCCTCCTCTCTCTCTCTCTCTCTCTCTCTCTCTCTCTCTCTCTCTCTCTCTCTCTCCATATATCTAACACCTGTAATAGACATGTTCAACTTAGATGGCCACAGCCCAATCACAGTTCTGATTAATAAAAAAACGCAGAAGGTGTTATAAAAAATTATCTTACATTTAAGATGAGTCTTCAGTTTCTAAGCCACATTCTGAAGCAGAAATTTTAAGCACACATAGCAAAATGCCCAATGATAGTTTTTAAAAAATGTTTTATTGAGTGGGAGAATCTGAGAAAGTGAGAAAAAGGAAAGATTGGAGAAAACATCCCAGCCTAAAATCGTTCTCTAATGATCAAATTACCTTTGAGATAGACAGGTTCGAGAGAACATTCAGCCAGCAAACATTTTTGGGGTCAAAGGTCTATGGAGTAGCCAGGTTTTATAGTAATCGTGGGAGGTGGCATTTTGAACAGATGAGATATACAACAAGAGCCCTACAAATGCTTCCCGTATCTGAGTCTGAATTGGGAAAATTTGAAGATGGAAATTCTATTTCAAGTTGATCAATGGCTTAAAAATACAATTTGGGTTACAAAATGAATGCTGTTTCAGTTTTCAAATCCTTGGAACCCTAGTGCCCCCCCCCCCCCCATCTCAATAACTAGGGTTAGGGACTGATTTATCCCGTGGCTCCTTCTTTGAGGTTCCTGACACAGGTTAGCCTAGGAAAGGCTGCGGCATAACTTGCAGCAAAGGAAGCATCTTCATTGTGCTTCCCTGCGTGTGATTCCCCTGCATTTCTGACCTACTACCCCAGTGACAGCAGTGTCCCTCAGGGCACAATTTGAGAAAAACTTCCCTAGAAAGATAGGAGAAAAAATATTTAAAGCAAGTTTTCTATCCTCCTTTTCTGTCTGCATCTCACACATTTTCCTCCTTTACTTCCTACTCACTGTTTCTCTGTCCCAACACACACACACACACACACACACACACACACACACACACACCATAATGCCTCATTGTAGTAATAAACTATATACTCGGTTCCCATTACCCTCAGCTTGCTCTCTCCTCTTTGGTCTACTGGACTTACCGTGCCCCAGTGTAACGCAGCACCTGTTCCCAGCCAAGGAAAGTCTGATGCCCACGTTCTCTTAAATCAAGTCCTTCTCTTCCTTGACCCGGCACCTAGGATTTGCCTGGTGTCTCTAATGCCCAGATGGACTCAGACCTTGAACCTTTGGTCTGTATCTTCAGTTGTGTCTAACTGCAAAGATAAATAGGCAGGAGCCAGGAAGCCAGTTATTTTCCAGCTTGGCTCTGCCTGATTCTAGGGACAATCATTTCATCAGGGATTCACCTATGCCTCTTGCAAAATAAGGAAAAGACAATTCTTATGAGATCTTCTGTTCTCAATCCCACGTTATTTCCAAGACAGGGAACCCTATTTTCATCCACTCATTCAGGTTTTCTTCACCAAACATGTTACTGAGGATGTACTATAAGCTGGACACAATCTCAGTAACATAGAATTAAGATATGGTCCCTGCTCTCTAAGGCTCGCTGGTGGGAAGCTAGACAAATACTAGTACATCGTGACCATGGTGTTGACTGAACGCTGTGATGGGCGTGTTATCCTGGTGCTACTGACTGAGGATGGGCTTCTTCCTCAGACGGTGGGGCCAGGGAAGTTATCTCAAAGAAGTGATATCGGATAAGAATTTTGAAGGGTGTATTGACCAAGTGGCCATTGAAGAAAAGCCAGAAAAGACAGAAGGAATAGTGTGTTCCTAGTACATTAGCATATTAACCTTATACTTATCAATTGCCTGTTTGTTGCTTGTTTGCTTTTAAATATTTTTATTGATTTCAGAGAGGAAGGGTGAGGGAGAGATAGAAACATCAATGATGAGAGAGAATCACTGATTGGCTGCCTCTTGCACGCCCCACACTGGGGATCAAGCCCAGCAACCCAGGCATGTGCCCTGACCGGGGGGCTTGAATCGTGACCTCCTGGTTCATAGGTCGATACTCAACCACTGAGCCATACCGACCAGGCACCTTTTTGTTTATTTGTACATTACCTGTCTCCAAGGTAAGAATCTGAGGCAGTTAAACCAAGTTCTAACTTAAATTATTTGTTGGTAGATGATGATGTTACTTTATCTGTACTGTGAAAATGAAGATAATTTAAATATGCCATCATTTCTAGTTCTAATGGTTAGGTTAAACCACTTAATTCTGATAGATGTGAAATATGAATCTGCTCTAATTTTTTTTTCAAATTGCAGTACAATGTGTTTGCTTCTTTGTCTGTTGGAGTTTTAGCTTCGTGTGGAATGTCAGAGTCGAAAGTTGATGTCTTTATTCCTCTACAAATCGGGGGGGGAATGCACTAACTAACCCTCTGAAGCAGTTGTGGCGTAACTGCTGGCTCACTGAGTCTCTTGTGATTTATAAAGATATATTTTATACCTTTTATGATTACGAGATGATGCTAAAAATTTTGTAGGTAATAATACCGCCACATTGGAGAGACTGCATATGACATCTCTGGAGAAGGTACAGATGCTACCTGGCTGTCAAGTCAAAGGAAAAGAGGTTTCATTTGATATTAAGAAAAGGCAGTCAGGAAATCTTATTTGGAATTTGGTATTGGGTGTTTGAACATCGTAAATGTGAGGACGTTAAGTCATATGTCCACGAATAGATTTTCTGTTTTGCTTCTCGACATAATGGGATATGTTATAATAACATTTTTAAAAGATTTTTGTTAGATGCATTGCTCTGAGAACTATAGTTTATTTGAAGTGACTTAGAAATTTTATAGATCTCTGATTCTACCCCACCTCCCTCCTTGGCACCAATACTAGATGCCAGTAAAAACTGGTTAAATAACATTTGGTTAAAATAGAAAGACTATGATATAAATGCATATGTATGATATTTTGTTTGTTGGATCTTTTTCTTAATATTACTTGACTTTCTGTGTTTTCATCTCATTTTGTCATATTTTGGGTTGAAGCCACTCTAAAGTTTAACACCTAGGAGATTTCTCACGTATGGCTCCCTTTAAAAGTGCTAAAATCTCAGCCTCTCGAATGAACAGGAGACCGGGCTACACGTTAGAGAAAGCAGTGGTATTGAGAAAGGGCCCCGAGAAGGTTGCCACCATCTGCATGTGTCCTCTGCCACATCCTTTCTTTTAAACCAGCAGGAGGATGGAAAGAAGGCTAAGAGCGGGCGTGCAAACACTGCGGCCGGCCTAGCGGGGCTTCGGAGCCTCCCTGCTGCTTGAGAAAAAGGAGCCCCACAGACAAATGAAAGGGCCGCCGGGACACCCACATGCACACCCCTTCCTGCCAAACACCTCGTGGCTTCACAGGGCTGGCCTTGGGGAGGCTGGGCCAGAGTTGAAGAATAGAGACTTGAGAACCATTTGTTTCCACACCATTTTGGGGGAAGTGCCATATTTTTCACCTTAAAAGCCCATTTAAAAAGAAAAATATGTTTTGAAAGGAGGACACAATTTGGAAGCCATCACACTTAATGGAGTCCCTTTAAAATGGAATAGGCGGTCCTATCAGTTCTCTTCTAAATTAGTTGTCACTACCTAGAGAAAAACCCACCCTGGATTGTGTTATGTTGCGTAAAACATACCATCTCCTGTATGTATTTTCCTGTATCCGGTTTTTGAATCTCTGGAATACATTTCATTGTTAAGTATGAGGTGGAACCCAAGTTTTAGTGTAGCAGTTTCCAGAATAACAGGTATGTTATCATCAGCCTCTACATCAAGTCACACCTATTATCTCAGAAGTGAAGGAGAAAGCCAACTGGAGCTGATAGAAACAAGACCGAGGTCACAGAGACTTTCACTGAGAATTGACATGGCCAGCCATTGTTGGGTGGGGGTCTCTGTAAAAGCCAGAAGCTGTATGAAGAGGAAGTCATTGTTTTTTGGAAGTAGCCAAGCAGTGTATCATAATTGTTGCCACAGCTCTGGAATATGCATCTAGTTTTGGAGTTTTGATGAAATTAGAGGGTTTTGGAGTTAAAGTCGCTTCTTTCTAACCTCTCACTCTTCTCTTGTACTATCTCTTGAGTGGCCTGTACAGCGTCTCAGCCTGAAGTCCCACTGTCAACGCAAAGGAAATATTTGGAAAATTGCTTCCCTCTCCTAAACGCATCAAATAGAAATTCTTTGTCAGTGTCAGTTTCCATCCACTCTAGACGGTAGCATACCACACGTAGATGCTCAGGTGTATCCTCGGTTATACGTTTTACATTTGTGTTTCTTCTTTGTGGAGTAAGCACAATTCAGCAGCCGTTCCCCAAGCCAAATGCCCCACCTTTTCATTTCTGCCGCCTTCATGAGGGCTCATTTCCTTTCCCTCTTCTACCTTCTCAGTGTATAGCTTCTCATTAGTTCATCCTATAGGTGGCTCTTGGACTAGACCTTCCTCAGCACCATGTTTTACTTTATCATGTCACCATTCAGGAACCTTAGGGGTTCGGTTTGTCACTCAGGAGCCTGCATCAGAGTATTATATACTTGAAAGTTGCCAAGAGAGTAGATCTTGTACTTGAAAGTTGCTAAGAGAGTAGATCTTAAATGTTTTCATCACAAGAAAGAACTGTAATTGCATGACATGATGGATGTGACAGTGGCAGTCATTTTGCAAAATAAGTATCAAATCCACATGTTGAATGCTTTAAACTTCCACAGCATTAAATATCAGTTATATCTCCATAGAGCTGTGGGGGGGCGGAGGGAGCACCTCCACCAGCTTGTCTATTAACCATAGCCATGTTTTCCACCCAAACCAGGAGCCAGTCTAAACTCAGCTTCTTCACTCTCCCTTGTGAAATGGGCCCTGGTGTCTTCACACGTGCCATTCCCTTACGTCCGTCCTTCCCGGTAACCTGTGCTCTTTCAATCTGGTTCCTCCTCCAAGAATTGGTGATTAGCTTCCATCTGACTTCTTTCATTGACCCGATCACACTTATTTACTGAGTGTGGACTCTGTTGTTTTATAATTATTATGTTTTTTCCAATCGGGATTTTTAATTTGTTTCTCTGGGTGTAAGAGTGAAAATCTGTAAAAGCATAGACTGCCTTTGCAAAATTTTAATATATATATATTTTTAATATATATATAGAGTCATATAATTATATATTTATGTATTGTATATAATTTCTTATTATGTATTCTCTTGTCAAATTTTTGTTGTTAAACTTATCTTTTGCTAAGTGTAGGATGTGAAGACTTATATGCACAGAATACTATGAACGTTAAAAATCATTTATTCTGATTTCTTGGACTGAAAAGGATGAAAATAAGCCTTCCATAATCACTGCTTCTCTACACTTTTCTTTCCCTGCCTACTACTCATTCTGTCCCCTCCGGAACCCAGTCTCTCACTGGGTTATGTACCACTTCCCTGAGAAAGCATCTGCTATTAGAATTCTCTGAATGGAGAGGAGGTGGGTGCTTAGTAACTTCTGACGGACTAAAGGGGGACATAGGCTAAAGCAAGAAATAAGGCTGAGAACGGTCTCTATTCCCCTGGAGAAGCGTGAAAGGGAAGAAGGGAGTAAACACTAGAACATGGTATGATGGAGTGGAAGCAAGGATTTTTAGCAACTGTTCTTTTCTCCCTTGCTTTTAGCATTCCCACTACCCATGAAATTCCCGTCTTTGACCTATGTGGTAATATGTCTAAATATCCTAGAGTTGATACCTTTTTCTTACTCTTCCTTTCAATCACTGCACAGAAAACTTAGCCAAGGGTTAATCTCTGGCAAAGTTGATCACCTGGTGTGTGTGTGTGTGAGTGCACACATGTACGTATGTGTGCATGTACACACATGTGTATACATATATGTGTATGCACACATGTGTTTGTGTGTGCACACATACATTCATGTATGTATATACATATGGCTGATGACTTCTCACAGTTTATCTCAAGGCCACATTGTTTCATGCTCCACTTGGCTGACAGGGCATCTCTGTCCTGACAGATTTATTCATTGAGAACAGGATCATGTGGTTGAAATCATTTTAATTCTTAACAAGACAGTGCATATGGCTTACGTAGATTTTGTTGTTGGTTTTTTTTCTCTTATATATTGCTCAGGGAAGCCGATGTCAGTATAAATCGGTGGTAATGAAATCAACATTATGGCATCTTTGATATTGCATTTGCTAAAGCCTTTCTGGCTGTTTAATTCAGCACTTACTGATTGATATTATAGACAGTGGATAAACATTTTTGATGGATCTGTTTGCTCACAGATGAAAAGAATCTAATCCTTTTTTCTCTTTGATTTAAAGAGTGGGATGCCTCTGGAGAGGAAACAGTTCAAATGTGGTCACCATAGGTTGGTGGCATTAAAAATAGAAACTCACTTAGTGTAAAATTTGCTGTCAGGAAAAATGGAGCATTCTTTCTGAACCCAGGAACGTGTGGTTCATGCGAGCCTGCTTGTAGATGGTTGCTACAATAAGGCTCCTTTCATACAGGTGTGTTTATGCCCCAGGCTTGCTGGCCACAGTCCATTCCATTTACAGAAGCTGAATTAAACAATAACTACCGCATTGCAAAAAATGGTGTGTGTGTGTGGGGGGGGCGCGTTCGGGAGGGGGAAAGGTGAGCGTCAAAGGAGATGCCTGAGAGCTTTGTTAGGGCCAAGAAAAACCCTGTTGCAGTTGTCAGAGCTTGTTGATGTTGCTGGGAACGGCACTTTTTTTTTTCTCCTGGATTTTGTGGTTCTGCCTTAGGAAAGAAAGTAAAATAGAACGGAAGAACAAAGTCCTACTCTATAAATCAGCAGCTGCTCCTCGCCAGATCAAAGGAGTGACATTTTTGCTCCTGGACTACTTGTCCACTTGAGGGCTTGACAGGCAGCTAACAGCTGGCCCGCTAGACTGTATGGGAGAATCAGCCTACATCTTCTTCCGAGCAGATGACAAGCTAATCAGAGAGAGATCCATAGCACAGGGCATGTGAGTGCACCTTGATCTCCTCAAACATGTCTAATACGCAATCGCTAAACAGCTTGGTGCATTTTTGGCAAGTTAATGCGGAGGTGGTTTCCACTGAGAAGTAGGATAGAAAATTAATGCTTCAATCAAAGGTGATCATAAGAGCTAAAAAGATACTAGATTTGTCAGGATCTTCTCCTCTTAGCTTGAATTAGTAAATGGCTAAGAACATAATGAGAACTGGCTAAAATGGACTTCACTGATGATAGGTGACTGGTTGATTTTTCAAAGCCCAGTCAGGCTATAGTGTTCAGGTGAATGAGCAGGCAATGGGTGTTGGTAATTTCGAAAACGATTGCTCCTGCTTTTTAGGCTGAGAGAGTTCAATAAAGTTGTAGATGCATCTTCCGTGTCCGCAAAGAGTTGTTTTCAGAAGCACTACAAGGTGTGTAGGTATAAAGATCTGGAATTTTAATGTCAGGAGTAAAACTTTCAAAGTAATTCATTTTCAAGTTGATTTCCATCTGCAATAAATCATGTATAGGATGAGGTAATATACTACAGCTTATGTCTATTGACTTAGTATTTTATCTTGAAGAGGATAGATCCTAGATATGAATAGCTAAGGAAGTTTGTGTGTTTTCTCCTCCCTCACTTTCAAGTAGCTTTGAAAGATTACTTTTATAGTGCATGATAAATAGCCACATATGAATAATCTGATGGCAATTCTGTAAGAGTAGCAGGGCTTCAGCATCACAACCCGCTGGGACATTGTGTTTCATGTCATCAGGTGCGATTATACTTAGAGAATAGTGGGCTTTGTTGCTCAGTATTGTAAAGGAAATAAAAGGTAATTTTCTGTCTTAGAAGAAATTTCTCTGATACCCTTATTAAAAAGTCTACTATTGGCCATATAAACCTTACTCAAATAAGATGCCAAATTCTCCAGGTCACTTTTAAAATTGTTTTAATTATAAAAATAATCATACTTACTATTAAAACTCAAGCAGCACAAGTTACATAAAATAAAAACGAAACTCTACCATCTTCCGCCTATCCATTCCTGAGAGATAACAATTTTCATAAAAACATGTTATTGGCTTATTGGCCCAACTTTTCCTTAGGAGGTACAGATGGAATGAAATGAATTAAATTATTACAAATTGTTTGTCGCCCAAGGCAAGTGATTAAAAGACTGCTTAGATCCAAGATAACCAAAGACAATAATGCGTACATCTTCGTAGCTAAGGTTCACAGGTAAAACTTGATCTTTGCAACTTCCTATTCCTAGGCAACGTACTAGATCATCTATTTGGTATGCGATCTCGAGCAGGACCTTCAAACATAAATGTGCACAGATAACTTGGGGGTCTTTTAACATGCGATTCAGAGTCAGCAGCGCCAGGGTAGGGACTAGAGTATTTCTGCAGTTCTAACAAGATCAGGGTGAGGTTGGTGTGGCTGGTCCATGGGGATCTAGAGAACCATTAAGAGACTGTGTGATTCCAGTAGCTCGCCTTACTACCTAGCCCCATAGCAGATGCTTGCTCCAGTGTCTGAAGTCATCCCCACTGTGGCATTATACATTCAGATTGGCTGGGATCTCTGGAAAGACCCTGCCAGGTGGACACCTGCTACCTGTTGGGATACAACAGATTATTACCATTTTATCAACTCAGCATGGGTTGGTTTAATAGCCACCCACCTACTAGCCTTTTTATTAAAGACTGTGATATATATATATATATATATTAGAGGCCCGGTGCATGAAAATTCATGTACTGGGTGTGGAGGTGGGGGGGGGAGGTCTCTCAGCCTGGCCTGAGCCCTCTTGCAGACCGGGAGCCCTTGGGGGATTTCCGACTTCGGGGAGCGGGCCTAAGCCCAGTCTGGCCTCTCTCTGCGGGAGGTGACTGGTGGGCTGATTGGTGGATGGCGCCCACCAGCGAGCAGCTGGCCCCACCCTCCAATTGCCCCTCTGCTGCCACTGGTCACCACGCCCCCCCATCGCCATCCCCTCCCTCTGCCCGCTGGCACCCACCTCAGCTGGCCTGGCACTGCCTGCTCACCAGGCCCACCCCCCACTGACCAGTCATTCTTATGTTTGGTCAATTTGCATATTAGGCTTTTATTATATAGGATATTTTGACTTGAGAGAGAGCAGAAGGGAAAGAGAGAGAAATATTGTAGTGAGAGAGAAACATTAATTGCCTCCTGTATAGTTTGGGACAGAACCTGCAACCTGGGCACATGCTCTAACTGGGAATTGAACCTGCTACCTTTAGGTGCACAGGATGATGCCCAACCAACTGAGCCACACAGGCCAGGTAACCTAGTCTTAATTATTACCTATAAAAGAACAGAGCTCTTTAGGAGGGGTATGGGCTGAGTGCATTTTGAGTATAAGCCAGGGGTCCTCAAACTACGGCCCGTGGGCCACATGCAAATATTGTATTTGTTCCAGTTTTGTTTTTTTACTTCAAAATAAGATATGTGCAGTGTGCATAGGAATTTGTTCATAGTCCGGCCCTCCAACGGTCTGAGGGACAGTGAACTGGCCCCCTGTTTAAAAAGTTTGAGGACCCCTGGTATAAGCTAACATTCCGTGAGCTCTTTCTATGTGCCAGGCACTGTGTCAAGGATTTTACATATAACACTTCCTTCAATCCTCAAAACAATTTGGGCCCAATTATTACCCCAGTTTATAGATAGGAAACAAACCAAGGCTTTGAAGGTTAACTAGACTTGCCCACGGTCACACAGCCAGAAAAGGGCAGAGAATATGAGTCCATGCTCTTTATCACTTTGCTCTTTGGAGAAGTCTGGAATATGAAATAGTGACTGAGAAGGGTTTACTCAAAGTGGGGTGAAGAACCTGGGTGAGCCTGTGTCACTTTAGGGAAAAATTACATACAAGAAAGAATTTTGAAAGAACACTGTAGAAGGTCACCAAAGGTAACCAGCACCTACCTGATCGTTTTGCCCAGAGCCTTTTGTGTCAACATGGACACTCCAGTACTCAAGGCATATTCATAAAGCTACAAAAGGCTTGTGATTCCAGATTAATATCATGTTTTCATATTGTAAATGTATGAGTATTATTTCATTTGTCTTTCGAGTTGTGGACAAATCTGGTACCTATCAAGTTATAAATTAAGCTGTAGCTCATGGAAATTAGTTATGAACCATGAATGTGTCCCTAAGTAGCCCACGAATTTCGTTTACCTTACTGTGCTCACTGTTGTCTGCGAGAAAATACCTACTGTCTGGCCACCAGTGAAAAATTTATGTTTGCAACAAGACTTAATCATTTGTGTGCCCGAGGACCTGGTTAAAGGTAAACCTGCTTAATATATTGATTTAATCAATTTAATGTATCTTACTGAGAAAACCCCACTCTTTTTTTTTAATCATTATTATTGAAAGTATTACATATGTCCCTTCTTTTCCCCTTTGACCCCTTCTAGCCCCCGCCCCAGGCCTTCACCACACTATTGTCTGTGTCCATGGATCATGCATATATGCATATAAGTTCTTTGGTTGATCTCTTCCCACCCGCCCACCTCTGCCTTCCCCCTCTTGACCATAACACAGCACAGAAAAAGACTAGCTGTTTTTTTGGTTTTGTTTGCTTGTTTTTTTCAAAGTAAGAAAAAAAAAGAAAGAAACTTGATAACTGGCTTGGTTGAGGCTTCATTGTTTCAGCACCAAGGAGTAGCAAATTCTGTGAATAAGCACCTTCCCTGAGGAGCCCTGGCTATGGAAGGTGGGGAAGTAGAGATTTTTCATTTTTTAACAGGTCCCCAGTCCCACGCTGCCTACAACACTTCCTCCAAGTTGATCTGATCCTTCTTCGACAAGCCAGCCCCCTTCCTAGACCAGACCAATCCAAGCAAAAGCTTCAATTCCAGGAGTCATGCTTCCTTCTCAGTGTTCAGGGCTGGCTGGTTTCCAGGTGACTCCATGGAGGCCTCACTTTCTAACATAAGGAATGCTGCCTAAAGGAGTTGGTTACCAGGTGTGGCATGAAGTTAGTGAACCAGAAAAAAGGGATTTATCAACCATTTAAAAAGAAGGGAGGAAAAAGAAAGAAAGAAAAGAAATCAACCAACAATCAGGAACGACACCTAAGCCTACTTCTATCAATCTGAAATAGGCTTTGGAGTGAAAAGCCTTTAAAAGAAAAATCAAGATGGTGAGATTTCAGTTGCAGAAAAGTATGCAAGCTGAAAAGTTTGGCTTTTGGGTGGGGGTAGGGGTGGGGATAGAGGTCTCTAGGAGATATCTCTCCAGCAAGACAACAAGATGAGATTTTAACAATATTTTTCTATCTTGGGTTTATTCTTTTTAAAAATATTCTTTTTTCATCTCTCCAACTTGACTCAAAAAGGCCCTGTGATTCTTGGAAAGTCATTAAAAGTATTTCTATAATTATTTTTAACATAGCAGTCATAGTGTATTCTTTTTAAGGGTCCCACAAACGATTGCATTTTCTATTTTAGTAAAACTTAGTTAGAAAGTCGATGGTATCAGTAGGTACTCTCCAGAGCCTTTGTGTGAGCCTGGATACGAACTTTGTGTTCAATACAAATCAATGGAACTCGTGCACTTTAGGGTACTCATTCCCTAAGGAGTCACTAATGGAATTATCTCTAGCCCTTAAAAAAAGTCACAATGTGGCTAATGAAATTTTTTCTAAGTGAAATCTGGATAAGGTACTAGACTTACTAGCACATTTTATTTATGGCATTTATCATATTCGGCACGTTTTACACGCAAGTTGCACAAACCTCAGCATGTTTTTAAGAGCTATTTAATATCTAAGAAGACTTTGTAATTTTGGGTTAAATTGTTTGTACCAATAGAGGAGTATATTATATGTCCTCAACTTCAAAATCATTCCGGGATGACATTATGACTTAGAAACTTTTTTTTTTATATCAGATACAGATGAAAAACCTAACAGTCTTTGGATTGGAAATAACTTTGGGGGTTTTCATTAAAGTTGGGTGCAGCTTGCTGCATGTTGGTTAGTTGGATGTCTTCAGCAATTTTTCAAATGTTTTGGGTTTGGCAAAGTCCAAAATGTTTTTGCCAAGACCCTCTTTTCCCCTTATTTTTTAAACCCGTGTGAAATTCTAGGATAACTTAATCCATATGTGTCTGATTCATTTACACTTAACTCATCAAAATGTTATTTTGTAAGACCCATTTAATATTCAAGAAACCTTTTGAGCCTTTTTAAGACATCTTGTTTTCTGTCTTTGAACCATTGAGTTGTGTTTTTCCATATGAATGGAGCTTGGACCTTGAAAGATTGAAGATCAGTTGATTTTCAACTTAGGCTTTTTAAAATCTCAGTATAATCAAAAGTTGATATATTCTGCTTACTGCTTGAGCGCTAAATACATTCACTTTAAAATATAGATCAGAAGACTTGGAAAAAAATTCAGGTCCTATAATTTTGGGGAAGACTACATTTGGAAATTTCATCACAGTGATATTAAAGAAAAAAATTACTCCTAATTTTATTTTTAATCTATAATTAAATTGTTCCATTTTATATGTGCATTGGTGTGTTTTTTTAAGAGTGGTCTATGGATCATTAGCAAAGTGGGGTAATTTCATTTCTTACTGTTAAAATGTTCATACGGACAACTCACTAATTAATTTTAATAATAACATCTATGACGTTTATAAGACATCCCAAGATCAGGGGAGTTGACAATTGGCAGGAGTTGTACATCAAGAGATTTCTGAAAAATTGGGGCCCATATGTTTTTAAAATTCTGTGTGATTTAAAAGAATGTGGTAGAGTTATGAATCTGGCAAGATGCAGCACGATGGAGTAAAAACATTGTTTGAGAACAAAAATTCAGAGAGGCCAAATGGAGCCCAAGTGAAAAAGGCAAAATCTCTATGACCCTTTGTAAAAGGATCCGGAGAAAACCTTCCGAGGCTTCTGTGCATGTTTGTTGAGTAGAGCTGGACAAAGAAAGGCCATCGCCATAACTGCTAGTGAACATCGGCCCACGCCATGGTAACTAGTTGAAAATGGAACACTGGAGTGGCATTTCCAAGTTCAGCGCTTCTATAAAGACCTGCTAGCACGCAGAATGCTTTTTTAATGTTTTGCATTGTTGTGTGTCCCCCATGGAACAACCTTTTGAGAGGACCCCGTTTTTACTAATGTAAACATTCTGACGAGTATCCAAAGAAATGACCTTTGAGTGAACCTCTAACCTTCCCTGTAATTATTTGTTTGAAGACAGTGTGGAGTTCTCCTGCTGAGAACTAAGAACCATGATGCCTTGCAGCTCTGTGAGTAAGGGAGTGTTTGGGGGAACTGGAGAGAAAGACATAAATAAGGGAACAACCTCCAGATGTAAATAATAAAAGAGCAAAAGGGTGAAATTAAAAAGGGAAAAAATAGCAATTCGTTTTACCTAAAGAGTTGGCCTATAGGAAAAAACAAAACCAGGATTAGTAGCCCATAAAACGAGGTGAAACCCCTGCCATGTGTGTCCTCCATTAGAAACTTCAAGGAGGAGAGAAAAGGTTTGCCCCTCTCCCCGAGCACCTCACGGGGCCCTAACCTGAGCTGATAAAAAGAGCTCCTGGGGGTGGAAATCTCCGGGCAGACCTCCTTGGTCCCAGTAAAAACAGTGAGGAAAGAGTGGATAATTAAGTTCCTTTTCTGATTGGAGGGATAATTCTGGAAGGCTCTGTGATCTAGCTGAGCAACGTGTCTGGTGCCAGGTGGGAAGAAATACGCAGCTAGGACTTTCCTTTTGTTCTCACCTCTCCTAGCCTGTCACTTTCTTCCCCAAACCTGCGGGGGTGTAACATTTTTGACAAGTGAGCTCCATACTCTCTTAAGTAATAAAGAAGTTCATTGTTTTGCAAACAAACACCATATGCAAAAGACTCCTTTGGTTTCCTTGCAGCTATTCTTCTCCGGCCTAATTGTATTCCCACTGGAGTGCTCACAGGAGGCCTGAGAGAGTGTGGGCTGCCGGCCTTCAGAAGGGACTTCGGCTAGGGACTTCATCTCCGCAGGAACGCAAACACAAAGCTGCCAACGTGCACTAGAATTTTTTTATTTTTTAGTTTATGTATTTATTTATTTTGCTAATTTCAAAGAACGAGTTTTCAGTTCCTGCCTGTGGCCCCATGCAGAACCATTGATCATTAAGTCCCCGTGCACTTAAGATTTGACACTGGAAATATTGGGACACGTTATAAATGAGTATATTTTTAAGGGACAGCTCGATAAATGGTAGGCACCCCCCCTCCCTTCAAGCACCCCCCAAAATGCACAGCCGATGAATCCTGTGCATCAGCTCCGATGTGTGGGGAATGCTCGTCATTAAATGCACAGGGACAAGGGTAACTCACAAATGGTGGGAAATTGTTTTGTTTTTATTAAATTTAGAGAAATAAAGGAGATTTCTTATCTTCTTACTCTCTTTGTACATGAATATTTGATGGGCATTATTAAACATTAAAGTAACATGAAGTAGGCACTTATTTTTGGATTTCCAACAAAATTAGATCCAGGCTTCGAGACGAAATAACTGCTTCTCCGCATTCCTGTGATTCAGCCACCACCTGATTTGAAAACGTTTCTCGGGCTCTAATCTCAACCATGTGTACCTGAGGCTCTGCCTTTCTAGTGGGTTGAAAGGTGGCTGGGTTTATGGTTGGCAGTTACCTTATCCCTGCCCTGGGTGTCCCCGCTTGGACTGGAAAGGCCGCCCCCAGCTGGCACTGACCTCTAAATGACCCCTAACTTTACAGGCTTAAACGGCAGGAGTTGCCGAAGAGCAGAAGTCTTTCTGGCCAGCACTTATTACTGCTGTGTTGGTGATAAAACTTCAGACAGCCTAATTGATGGCTTTGCTGACCTAACAATACCTTGTGAAAGCAGAGTGCCAGAGCCTGGTCTCCATTTATGACCAGCTGCAAGGGGGAAGCTGGGTCGCCCCGCGCCGGGGACTGCAGGCGAAGGGGAAAATCCCCCAGCCTGCGAACTTTAACCAGATCCCGACCTGTGCGAGAAGCAGAAGCACAATTGCAAAGGAAGAGAAGCTTTCTCGGGGAATACACTTCTCCCCGCCTGTGCCATGTTTGCCAGCCAGCCTCCAGTTGGTTATAAGAGGACGGGAGAGATGAGCCAGTCAACTGTTTTTGAACAGGGAAAGAGAAAATTGCCTTTGACTGACAACGGTCATTTCCAGTAGATGTCCAACTGGATCGTATTCCCTGCAGTGTTGGTGCAAAGGTGTTCACGGAGCACAGACCTTGCATCTGATGACCCGTCTCTCTGTTTTATTTCAGGTTTATTAACGCCAGAAGAAGAATAGTACAGCCAATGATTGACCAGTCAAATCGAGCAGGCAAGTTCCAGCTAGTATCTATATTCACACCCCACAGGCACAAACCCTCAACCAACCTATATGTCAGGAGTTTCATCACCTGGTATATAAGTGCTTCCATCAGGCATTCTGGGAGAGGTTCTTTTTTTTTTTTTTTTTTTTACTGTCCCCAGAATTCCATTCTAGGAAGCAACTTCACTAATTGGCGCTAATTGGAGATTTCCCACCCTGACTCTACTGAAACTGCTTTTTATTTTCCTCCTGAATTGGTAATTGGGCACAAGCATTAGTGCCACAAGCAGTTTGTTTGACTGTGAGCTCTGAATGACTCATTGCTTGTCTGCATCCAATCATTAGCACACTCTCATTTTCTTGTTACCCACAATCCCTTGGTGTACATGTTGCTTTCACTCCTGGAGCATCCCCTGTTAAACGCATTGTATCCATTCATTGGCTTTGACTATTCATAATATCCTATCAAAGCCTGAGGTCTGCATTGCCAGCATTATGTTTTTTATTAAAAGATTATTACCTTTGTTTAAAATGCTTCACATCCATTCCACTAAAGTACATGTGAGTTTTTCTCACAGCATCTCTCAGATTCTCTGAAGCAATTATTATAAGGTACTGGCAGAGCCATACCTGTGAACTCCTCCGCATTTGAAGTAGTTTACTGAGTGGTGGGGCCCTGTAAGGAGGTCTGTAGGAAAAAACTATTTTCCATGTGGTGATGACTGTTGTCACTAACAAGGGTGTCAAACTTGACGGAGATTTAAACTGTGGCCTCAGTTTAAAGAATTTAAGACAACTTATTTCCTTTGGCACAGTTTCCCCAGTAACACCTCAATCCTTCCACCAGTGGAGGCCAGGGGCCTGTTGCAGAAGAATAAAAAATAATTGAAATATTATATTTACAATGTTTACATTTTTCTTTAGCATGGGTAAAAAAAAAGAAATGCTCAATTCAGTCTGTTTAACCTTATAAAATTGTGCTTGAATTTCAAATGTTGGTGGGTGATGTGAAAATTTTTTATTAGCCACCAGAGATGGCAGAATCACAGAATCTTACTCGATAGCATGTTGAGATATTTATATATTGGATGCCCTAAACTTCCCTATCCTGCTTCCCCTAATTGAGACATAAGTAAAGAGGAGAACGGACCTGTTAAACTGGCAGGCGAGGTCTTTCCTCCAGAATGGCTATTAAAGCTACTCACTCACCTTAGCTCAGTCGTAGAA
>NW_005871086.1:6114396-6119396 GCF_000147115.1 Myotis lucifugus | reverse complement strand
AGATATGATAAGGTGTCAATTTTATTTTAATATCTACAATTTTTGTCCATATCTATAAAGGCAACAAAGGAAAATAAATGATATATCAACAGTTAACAGATAAAACTTGACTTAGAATTCATACTCTTATTGCATTTATCAAAGAAATGTACTGAATACCATTTTGAAAAACAGTTCCACTTTATGACATTTAGTTGCATTAAATATTTAGTTCTGTTGTGTTGCATTATACTGCTGTGCGATGAAATTAAATGCAAACTACAATTTGAATGTCTGCAAACATTGGCAAGAATCTGCAGCTAAATTTAGATATAAGATTTGCAGTGTCTGTTGTTTTTTTTTTCTTTTCATCTTTGATGGGTAAAGTATAAAAATGTTTAGGAATTTGACCTGCTTTCTTTTTCCCTCTCTCTTTTCAGGTTTGCAGAGCATGCCAGGGGACTACGTTTCTCAGGGTGGTCCTATGGGAATGAGTATGGCACAGCCAAGTTACACTCCTCCCCAAATGACCCCACACCCTACTCAATTGAGACATGGACCCCCAATGCATTCATATTTGCCAAGCCATCCCCACCACCCTGCCATGATGATGCACGGAGGACCCCCTACCCACCCTGGAATGACTATGTCAGCACAGAGTCCCACAATGTTAAATTCTGTAGATCCCAGTGTTGGCGGACAGGTTATGGACATTCATGCCCAATAGTATAAGGGAACTCAAGGGAAAAGGAAACACACGCAAAAACTATTTTAAGACTTTCTGAACTTTGACCAGATGTTGACACTTAATATGAAATTCCAGACAGCTGTGATTATTTTTTACTTTTGTCATTTTTCATCAAGCAACAGAGGACCAACGAGACAAGAACACAAATGTGAAATCATGGGCTCACTGAGACAATTCTGTCCATGTAAAGATCCTCTGGAAAAAGACTCCGAGAGTTATAACTACTGTAGTATAAACATAGGAACTAAGTTAAACTTGTACATTTCTGTTGATCACTCCGTTACGTTGCCTCAAATAGTTTTAGAAGAGAAAAATAAATATATCCTTGTTTTCCACACTATGTGTGTTGTTCCCAAAAGAATGACTGTTTTTGGTTCATCGGTGAATTCACTATCCAAGAGAGACTGTGGTATATTTTAAACCTGTTGGGCCAATGAGCAAAGAACCACGCTGAGACCACGGTGAACGTGTGGCTGAACCTCATCCCTCGGACTCCAGCTTCAAGAATGTGTTTTCATGCCCAGCCTTTGTTTCTCCAGAAATGTGTCCTTTAGTTTCAAACAGATCTTTATAGTTTGTGCTTCACAAGCCAATTCTTCTTATTATTTTGGGGGACTCTTCTTCAAAGAGCTTGCCCATGAAGATTTAAAGACAAAGCAGAAGCTTCTTCCAGGAGTTCTAAGCCTTGGCTGTGGACAAAACAATCTTAAGTTGGGCAGCTTTCCTCAACAGAAAAAGTTAATGGTCATAGCACCACAACTAGGACTTGATCGGAAACTCAAAGCTTGGGGGATAAAAAAAGGAGCAAGAGAAATACTGTAACAAACTTCGTACAGAGTTCGGTCTATTAATTGTTTCATGTTAGATATTCTATGTGTTTACCTCAATTGAAAAAAAAAAAGAATGTTTTTGCTAGTATCAGATCTGCTGTGGAATTGGTATTGTATGTCCATGAATTCTTCTTTTCTCAGCACGTGTTCCTCACTAGAAGAAAATGCTGTTACCTTTAAGCTTTGTCAAATTTACATTAAAATACTTGTATGAGGACTGTGACGTTATGTTAAAAAAAAAGGTGTTAAGTCACAAAATGCGGTAATAAATATTTCATTTTTGATTTTTTGTTAGGCTTTTGTGTTTTTCATAGTTCTAAGGCAAGGTGGTGCAGTGCCTACCGTATATGGTGTTCAGAGTAGGTGATGGCTTTATCATGGGAAGTTGAGTTTATTGGAAACTTAGCAAGAACTTTTAAGGTAACCATCAATAGCCTTTTGGTGTATATTTGGCCTGTAAATTCTCCCAGCAGAAAACTTCTAAAGGTATGAAATCGTGTGTGTGTTTGTGTGTGTGTGTGTGTGTGTGTGTGTGTGTGCGCGCGCCAGATTGAACGATCACCTTCAATGTGTCCAACCTCCTTTTTAAATGCATGTTAAAAAAAATACTTCTAGATAAAGCTTTTTATGTTCTTCCTCTGCCAGAATATAGGGCTTTTGCAGGGTTAATTTTACATCATAAGAAATAACTAACGTCTGTGCTCAAAGATAATTCATCTGCCTGTGTTTTTTCTCTGTCTTACTTACTAAAATACTGTTGAATATGTAAATTAAAATTTACATATAGATGTTCATAGCTGAGTAAACAACTTCTATGGAGTTTGAAATCCTGAGTTGAAAAGATTACTTTATCATTAATATTTAATATGAATTATATTATGATGTCTTTTTATTTCAGACACCTCCATGTGCAGGCACACTAGTGTGATTTGGTGACTAAACTTAATTTTTTTTTCTAAAACAACAAAACAGGCAATTAATGCTGTTTTCAAAATCTCATGCAACATTCCTGGAAATTTGTGTCATTAGCTGGCTGATACTGCACAAACAATGCCTGCCAAAGTGTGGAAAGTGAAAAAAAAAGTGAGGTATTTGCACTCTCCCCCCTTAATTTTTCAAATAAATATACTATCCTGGGATTTTGTAACACCAAAATGTTGAATCCTATGTTTAAACGATGTCATATAGACTTTAGCTAGTTGTGTCAACTTGATAGGAAAATAATTCACTGTTTCAGAAATCCAAGTTTATATCTTATTTGGGGCTCTTCTCTTTCCAGTGCAGAAAACATGAATAGAAGTTGTATACATAGGACGAGGAAGTAAACGTCTATTGTTTTGTGTTGTTTTTAGTTTGGTAGACTTTTTATAAATACATTTATAACTTCAGTGAATGTGCTGCTGCTTAAACACAGAAATAGCATTTCTGATACAAACTAACTGGTAATGGAGAACTTCTGTGCCACTTGAATAGAGATAGCTTCCCTCTCATTTTTGTTAGGCCCTTTCACATGGAGTCCTTTTGCAAAATTTAAATATGTGTATACTTTTACTGTAAATGCTTTTAGGTAAAATTCGACAAGTTCTCCATTCTAAATTAACTCTCCCATCAGCTCACGGCTTTTTTATTGCGAAGTTTTTCTTCAGTTCCTCTCAGAAAAGTAAATGCTGAAGGATTTACTTGTAGCTAATTGACTCCTGTTTAGGAAGTGTGTCATGCAATTATTAATAAGCTATTTCATCAAAGTTTAGATCCCAGAGCTCTCTACCCTTGGTTTTCATGAGTAAAATACTCCCAGGTGTAATTTCTTCAACAAAACCACATCCTGTCATGTTAACCTTTTTAAATATTTGGAGATGAATAATAATTGTAATAACCTTTGTTTGCATCCCCCTCTCCCACCCCCCAGCATGCCAAGGCTGAGGGGTGGTAGTTGTCCAATTTGTATATTGCTTTTTTTATACCCCTCGGAAGCACTTGCTCCTATCTCTGGTTTACTATTTAGTATAAAGAGTTCCGATTTGGGTATATTTAAGAAAGACTCAGCTGTCAAAAGCAACGAAACTGGGAATGGTGTTTTGACAACCATATAGTGTTAAAGGAAATACTGTAGTCTGAATAAAATTGCTTATGTTCTCCAAAACAAGAGGAATATAAAAACACTTTTTATTTATATGGAAAAGCGAAAGCAGAAATAAATTCCAAAGGTTTCCCTTCCTTTAAGAAATTCCGAGAGAACCGCAGTTGCCATCTGTTAAGGGTTGGGGATTGAGCAAGAAGCCACATTTTAAGGGGAAAACAGAAAAAAAGACCAGGGAAGTCTGTGTCTGCCGTCCACCCCTCCCTCCCCAGCTCCCCCAACGTAGATTTGCCCAGAAGAGCCCACCAGGACCCTGCGGGCCTGGCCCCTCCAGCCCGTGGGCCTGTTAACCCGGAGCAGATTTGGGCGAGGAAATGTGGCTAATATCTCCAGCAGCTGTCAGAGGAGGGACCTTCCTTCAAAGGGACGGACAGGGATCCTCCACAAGTTCCCCATTAGTCTTGCAGGCCAGCAATTTGATAAGGAGCCGGGGCCTCCGCTGCAAGTTGCCACTGTGTTGGAAAGGCCAGGGCCTGGGTGTCTGGTTGTGCCCGAGGCCCTGGCTCTGCACCCACCGCCTCCCGACGCCCACGGAGCAGGGACGGGGCGGACCTGCGTCCCGGAGCCGGGAGGAGGCAGGGGAGGCGGGGCGCGCAGCCTGTCCCTGCGCCCTCACCTGGCCTCCCTTTGAGTGCGTGTCAGGCCCAGGTAGACCGACGTCAAGTCTCGGGGGTGGGAGCGCGGGCACCTCGCAGCTGCAGCCAGTAACTCAGGGCCCCGCGCGCGGCCGTCGGGCGGGCCGGGCTGGGAGGGAGCTGCGGCGGCGCAGGGGCCACGCGGGTCTGAAGGGGGAGGCCGGTCAGACGGTGCAGAGAATGGAGCCGGTCGGGGTAGTGTTTGAAGGGAGGTTTTAATATTAATAGTTTCGGTGTAGAGACAGAAGGGAGATTGCGTCTAGGCTCCTCGGGGCAGACTCTGGGTGACAGCGATGATGGATGATCCGCGGAGCCCAACAGCTCCTCCCCTCCAGCCCCAACGGTGTCAAAGCTACTTGAGTTGAAGCTTTAGAAATAAAATAAATAAACAGCACCCCCCGCCCCCCTTACTCTTCCTTCACCCCCGCCCCGCACCCCGGCTTTCCGACATCGATTTAGGGATCATTATGAATCAATTACTGCTCTCAATACTTCCCCATTGGCTTACAGAAAACAGTCCGAGGATGGAAACGTGGGGTTCGGTGGGGATTTTTTTCCCCTGACAGGAACAATCGCAAAATCCATTATCTCATCATCAGAGGCCCTGGGTTAGGAGGTGAAGAGAAAGGAAGGGGTCGCCCGTAAATATCGGGGGAAACGCTGGCGGG
>NW_005871086.1:6106806-6114281 GCF_000147115.1 Myotis lucifugus | reverse complement strand
GGCGGCGTCGCCCAAGCTGCTGTCTTTGTTCAGATGCGGTTTGGCTTGTTGTTTGGGGGGATTTTTTTTGAACGGGGGGCGGAGGGGGGGGGAGAAGGGGGAGACCCGCGTGAGAATGAGATGCCTACAGGTTTTGTAACCTAATGCTTGAACCACGTAGGAGAAACCTATTCGGGTGTGTGTCTCGGCCCACAGTAGACGTTGTTGGAGGTGAGGCCGCACGTGGGAAAAGGTGCGGACGAACGGGTCCGTCTGGGGCGCGGGTGTGCACTTTGTTGTGCGCGGCTGAGCGAGGGTCTGCGGCTGGGCAGGGGCTCGCCCTCCGCGCCCCCGCCGGCGGCTGTTTTTGTCGCTGGAAACTGGTGTGGGTCTGGGACCGGCCGCCCCCAGCCGCCCCCGCCCCCGCCCCCGCCCCCACCGCGGCCGCCTCGGGCTTTTCTTCCCTCTCCCCGGCGGGGCTCGAGGTTCTCTAGGTGTTTCTATGACTACATTGTGTGTGTGGGAGGGTCAGATGTGGGGGTTGCCCGCGAGGGCCGTTCCTGGGCGATCATTTATCAATGTCACCCACATAATGATTCTCTCTGCAGCCTCCTATTGATGAGGATAATTACATTAGCTCAGAGTGACTGATCAATGAAAAACCACCACACAAAAACTTCTTTACTCCTCTATAATACCAAAAACCGATACAGAAATCACATAGAAAGCCTGGTTTTTCTTTCCCTTCCCTGTCCACCAATGGGTTCTGCTCCCCCTACGCCCCCCCCCCCCCCCAAAAAAGGACAGGGGAGAGTAATGTAAGAAAATAGACCCCGGTTTGTTGCAAGGAGGATGCAATTCTGCCCCTGAATGCATTTTCTTAAATGTGTTGGCTTCATTCCTCCTTTGGTAAAGAATATCAACGGATTTGCTAATGTGAGTTGCTTTTAGACGCGTCTGTGGTTTTCTGTTCTTTTTATTTGTTTTCTCCCCTTTGGGTATTTTTTTCTGAGAGAGAGGGGGGGGAATTCTTTTATAAATAACTGGAAAGCAAAATTACTCTAGGTCTCGCCCCCCCTTTTTTTGTAAAGTGTTTGCTTAAGTCGGGTTATCTTTTGTCTTTATCACTTCATAAAGTAGCGCAATTAAAGATGTGATGTTGCATGGGTATAAAGGGTGGATCCATAATACGGCGGCATAATACGCTGTATTCTCGCCTGAAAGTTCGCAGCTAAATTACGATTTCCCCTTTTCTAGACTTCAAAATCAATATTTTCTCAATTAAAGGGAATTTTAATGCTTTCCTTGCGAGTTGTTAAAGGCGCTGTAAATTTTATTGTACTGCTTCTTGGCTTCGGAGTAGATGCAGACCGCTGGGCTCTCCTGGGCTTTTCCTCTCCCAGGGACATCCAGGTGTCAGATCAAATGCAAGCAACAAAGGTAAGGAGGTTCCTAGCGGGGCCCGGGTGGGGAGCCCACCAGGGAGTCCTCCAGTGCCAGAGGCCACGGTTTAGAACATTGTCACCTCTCTGTGTCCCACCTCCCGAAAGTGACAGAAGTGTCCATTTCACTCTGATGTTTCTCCGAGAGGAGCACGTTCCACTCCCATCTGCTCCGTGCTGGTCAGAAAAGAAGCTGTGTTTGGGGAGCCTTCTGAACTATCCCCAATGCCCACCACTCCCCCTTTTCTATTCTCTTTCCTTATTTCTCCAGAATTTAACTCCTAACTGGTTCACAAATTCTGCCATAGTTTATGTGTCCTGGCCTCTATGTCAGAACTCATTCCCCAACCTCAAGAGCACTCACTGTTTACAGATGTTTTCTCCGTCCACACATCCCACCTAGTAAAAGTTCCCGCAGAGAATTAACTGGGGTGTGTTAATAGCCCCGGCCTGCTACTGCTCTCTCCTGCTAAGCTGAGGTCTGGGAAGCTGGCGAATGGCCCTGAACCAGTGTCAGGGAGCTGCTCCAGGCCCGCAGGAGCCCAGAGACTTGGGAATTCCAGGCCCAGGGACTTGGTGGGAAGCAGGGTAGTGAAACTTTCCGAATGTCTGACAGGGAAGAGAATAAGAAAATGAGGCTAGAATGGAAACTAATAGGAGAAGAATAGGACTAGGCAGGAAAAAACATACAAAGCAAAACAAAAAAACAAGGAGCCTTTGGGACCTCTTTGTAATTTAAAAAGAAATAATAATGAAAGGGAACTGAATACCTAAGACTTGCTATTAATTTTTTTTTATACCCTATGTCTGTTTAAGAACAAGTCCTCAGAGATGCCAGGAAGGACCAGAGGTTCCAAATGGAACCACACACCCACAAAGTTCCTTTGCAGTTCCCCCTACAGTTAATTTGCTGGGAATGAGAAGACCAGGGGAAGGGCTATGTGTGTGGTGTACCAAGGGCTTCAGTAAGAGTCTGATGGGAAGGGGCACCTATATATAACGAGGCTGCTGTTATAAGCTGAGTAAGAGGGGGCATAGAGAAAAAGCCACCCAATAATGCACTTTAAAGTATTCTCACCTATCTGCCTTTCTGTTTCACTCCAGCCACACACTCTATCAAATATTACGCAAAGGGGGGGAAATTTCCAGTTCATCATCTTTTGTCTGTAGACCCACCGGATTGATCTCCTTTCCCTTAGATTCCTGACATGTAAGCCTAGACCATGGCCTTTTTATCAAGTGAGTGGGGCTTTGTTAATGTATTTGTACTTTTCTGCTTTCAGTCTAAGTTTCTCGCTTTGGAGGAAGGAGGGGGTGCAAGAAAGGAGGGGGAGGGGAGCTTAACACAAAGACTTTAGTTCTCACCGAGCAGGTTTCAAAATAGGAACTTAATGGGAAGAAAAAGGAAAGAATGAAAAAAAGGGGGGGGTGAGAATGATCACAACAGGTTTTCTTGTCTGAAAGAGAAGTAATTCTGTGAATATTTTTCTCTTTGAGGATTCTGTTTTCTTCCTATTGAAACATTTTCAAATTTTAATCCTCCGGCAGACAAAACCTCAATATAAATATGACATAGGCCACTGGCAGAAACACGAACTTAAACTCTGCTGAGAAAGGAGGGGGCTGTGGGAGGAGAGAGAGCCCTTTCTGATTAATAACTAGCAGGGTAATGTTGAGGGCTTTTTCTGCCCGATTGCCTTTTTGAATTAGAGCCGATTTCTTCACACTTCAATAGTGCCTGTCTCCTTTAAAATGACTGGCAGATTTGTTTCTCTTTTTTTTTTTCTCTCCCGGAGACTTAATGATGTAAATTTTCTAATTAGGTAAATCATATTGCTTAAAGGCCTAATATTTGTCGTGTAAGAAATGATCATCCTGGTTTGGACCTCTTGAAATATTCTGAGGAATTACACTTGGCTTTAGGTTGAGGGACGAGAGGAGGAAGCTCTATGACGGGAAGCCGTTTAGAGGAGAGAAGGCGCTGACCGGCAACATGTTAAATTAATAGCTGAAGTTGAGCCGGGCTCACACCCCAAGCCCGCTTTTATTTTTCAATCAGCGAAGGTTTAATTGGCATCCCTCAGGCCTGGAGATCTGATATTTTCTCATTAGTTTCTCATCACTAATCTTGAGTGTTAGATTGGCTTAAAGGTTGTCAACATTTGACCAATTTTATTTAAGGAAAATAAAAATCACTGCGTTATGGCTCCGGGATGTGAGATCTACAAATAAATCCTGCTTGGATCAGCGGAACTAACAGGCGAAAAAAATGTTGACTATTCATCGTCGCATTTAATAAGTTGCATTCATGTGTGTTTCAAGGCTAGGAAGAGGTATACTAGTACAGGGGCTGCAGAGATGCAGATGAGAAGAGGTTGACGGGAAGGGGTGTGCACTACAAGCAGGGTGGGCAGGTAAAGTGAGACGTAGGTGCGTTTCGAAAGGAGGGTAAATAACCCAAGTGGAAGAGCTGGTGAGGGTTTAGGAGCTACAATTCCCCCTCCCCTTCCTTTTGCAGTTGCGTGAAACTGCAAAGCCTGTCTCGCAGCTCTGGGCGGCTGGGATGTCTTGTCCAGAGATAACGTCAGCGCGCCCCCTGCTGGCCAGTAGAGCAGAACGCTGAGGGTCAGCCCTCCGCGAAGCAAAGGGTGCTTTTCTGCGCCCCGCCCCCTTCACCGCATCCTCCCACAGCCCCCACCTCCGTCCTGCAGCCAACCCCGCGGGAGGGGACTAGCTTGACAAGGCTGAACACTTAAATGAGTGAACGATAAAAATAATAGTAAAATACGAAGGGACCCCCACGTTCAACTGTTCTCTTGGCCTCCAGGGAATAAACTATCAAAGCACTAGGAAAGGGACACATGTTCTGTTCCTAAACCTCTTTATTCTCTGGGTTTTCGCTGTCGGTTGTTTGTTTCTGCCGAACTGTAGGTTCCGAGTCCAAAGAAATGTTGTTAATAGATGCAGTAGAAGATTTAATTTTTTAAAAACTGGATCTCTCCTGGGGAAAGAGGCCAAGACAAAACAATGCATTGCAGCCTGAAATCAAACTCCCAGGGAGCGAGCACTATTTCAGTCAAGTCCGCAGGAGTCACCCTCGGAATTCAGACAGCTCCTTGTCTCCAATGACCCTGTCTTCCCACGCCAGGAAATGCGGGCCCCTGTCCGATTTTGTTTATTTCAAAATAGAGACCGTGTTTAAAAGTTGTCACAGTCCTACCTGCCTACACACACACACACACACACACACACACACACGCACACGCAGGTCTTTGCACCGCAGGCTCCTGATCTCTCTCTCTCCTCCCGTGTTTCCCAGTTTTGCTGGAAACGGAAAGGCTGGCCCAAGGGCTCCAACACGGACCTCCAAGGTCGTGGGCACTTGATCTGACTCTGGCGCTTCCCGTCAAAGGCAAGGTGCGGGGCTGGTCCGATGTGAGGTGTCGGGGCTGTTCCCCGCGGGTTCGGTGCACAGAGCCGTGTTCCCGGCGCCCCAGGACTCCTCCCGGGATTTCTCAGCGCCCGCCCGACGCGAGGGCGCCCGGGACCGGAGCCGGGCCGTCTCGGGCTGGCGGACCCGCCGGCTCTGCCGCCAGCCCCGCTCTCAGGGAACTGCCCGAGAGCCCGACTCCGAAAAGTCTTCCGGCCGCAGCCAGACCCGCGCCGAGAGTGTAAACCTGCAGTGCGGAACGACTTTAGTTTGTGGCTTTACTTTCTAAAGGGCCGGGGTGCGGGATTGTGTGCAAACATCTCTGGGAAGGGAGGCGCGAGGGAGGGGACGCCGGGCGGGGAGGACGGCAGGGGAAAGGTGGGGCTCTTGGTGATCATTTCTTGTCTGAGTACCAGGAGGATCTAGTTTAAAATCCATTCTCTCCCCTTGCTTCTCCCTATAACCCCCACCCCCACCCCCACCCCTACCCCCACCCCCACCGCGCCACCTCCGGCCGCGGCAGGAGCCGGACAGGGGCCGGGGGTCCAGGGCGCTGCGCTCCCGGGCAAGGCGCAGGCAGCGGGCGGAGCGATGCCTCAGTCGGGTTGTGCCTGAAGAACTGCTGGGGCTATTGTGTCAACTGAGGTAAAGTTAAATATTTATGCTCCAAGTTGTTGCCATTCTTTTTTGTTCTGTTTTCGAAGAAGTCCAGCGTGTGCAAACTCACTTTAAGCATAAATCCTGGTCTGGGGGCGCAGAACCTGCCGCCTGCCACTGGAGGTGACTTTTTGAAAGGTCTTCGTTTTAGCTCAGAAGTAGAGGGGGAGTTAGTTGTCTACAAACCACAGGGGTTCATTCAAATCTATGTGTATAATGTGTGTATATATATAAACACATATGAAAAGGAAGAAAGGGTCTCCGGTTGCAAATGAATCCCAGTACAATTTCCAGTAAGATACTCTCACAGAGGAAGAAAATATGAGGAGCTCGTTGTATTTGTCTCAGTTCGACTTAATGAAATTTGGAGACGCTGGCTGTCTGGTCAGTGTTCTAAGTAAATGAATGCAAAGGTCCTTAGGAAGAGACTGGAAACACCTCTTGCCATTCATCTTCAAGCACTGGAAGAGTATGATTAAAAGAATGGGATCACGAAGCATTATCATCTCAAATAGCTGTGAACGGTCCCCACCCCTTTATTGTGGCAACAGAATAAACTCTCCAGCAGGAATAGTGTTTCTTCCTATTTTATCTTTGTTTCTGTTTTGCTTTCAGGGCAAAGGGGGAAAAGACAAGCAAAGAAAACCTCCTCAGAAGTCTTGTTTGCTGCTGTTAAAAGGCTGTTGTTCATTTCTGACGTCCTCATCTTTCACTACAAAGGGAAAGAATCATATGATGTGCCTACATTTGACGAGAAGAAAACACTAGCAACAACAGTGAAGGTGCATTTGTTTTATTTTCCTTTTCCCCTGGGGGGGGGGGAGAAAAAGATTACTCTCCACTTTAGCGAGTGGAGGCTGTGGACATGGAAAAGGCGTTGTCCACGTCTAGTTGCTGACTTTCATCCCTTGGCTTTGGTAGGCTTCTGTGTCAAATAGAAATCACCGAAAAGAGAATTAGATACTTGCCAATAAACAATATTACATTTCAAGCAGACTCCACCTGGTTCTGTATTTAAGAACTGGGAGGTGTGTGTGTGTGTGTGTGTGTGTGTGTGTGTGCGCGCGCCCCTGCTCTTTCCCCCTAAATTTCCCCCTAATAACACCCAAAGCCTTCCTGAGACACGGAGGGTGAGAGCCCTATTACTGGACATCCTGACAAAAGTGAAAGCAGTGCCCCTCTGCTCCTAGAACCCTAGGAAAGGACACCCCAAAAAATGCACAAGTGGGTGTGTTTGTTTTTAGAGCCCCGAGTTGGGCAGATCTTTCAGAGAAATACACAATAACTAACATTTAACATTTCAAAAATCAAAATGCTGAAAGGAAGGGCGGTGGCTAACAAAAAAAACCCCAAACAAACATGCTAAACATTATTCTTCAAACCCTGCACATTTCCAGGTGCCCCAGAAAATCAGTGCAAATGCGCCCCCTCTAACTGAGCAGACAGCTCTCCCCGCCAGCGGGAGCTGCTACCCCAGGTGCCAGCTGCTACCCCAGGTGCCGTGAGCTGAGGCTCCTACCAAACCAGGGAGGAGACCCTAATAGGCCCCGGGAGGCCGAATGTCCTGCCAAAGGGACCTGGATCCCGGGTCTGAGGCGCTCGCAGCAGCCTGCCCAGTCGGGGCCAGGCTCCCCTGCCCGGTGGACTAAAGGCTCCAAGGCCAGGTGGGTCCGGGAGTGAGTGTGAAAGGCGGTGGAGGGAGACCGTCCAGCCCTCCCCTTCTACCTCCCCCAGGTGTGTGAATGTGATTGTATTTTTTGTTTTTTTATATTTTTTTTAAAATTTTTTTTTTTTTGAATTTTTATGAGTGAGTGCGAGTGTGAGTGTGAGTGTGTAAGTGTGTGAAACCATGTGCCCTGGAACGCGGTCTGGCCGCAGAGGTCAGTGGGGAAGTTCACCCACGCGCCGGCTTCCTGGGCCCTGAACCCACACTTTGTCCTGTCCCCCACCCTCCGCCCAAGACACCC
>NW_005871086.1:6103822-6106687 GCF_000147115.1 Myotis lucifugus | reverse complement strand
CATCATCCATTCAATTAGCTCGTTCTGAGACAGCTAATATTTATATGTGCATGTACAGCTAGCTTTTATATTTTTATTTTCCAATCCTAAACCAAACCGCAGGGGGACTCCCAGCGCTCAGACATCCCTGTCTCCCAGGAATCGTCATCACACCCCTCTTTCCACCCTGACCCGCGGTATCCCAAAAGCAGCGATGGGTTCGCGGGAAAACCGAGCCCACGGAAACGTCGGGCTTTGACGCGGGAGGGCTCTTGAGACCCGCGTAGGCTTTGCTTGGATTCAAAAGTATGATTTTAATTTTCTTAATGAAGGCGCTCTCCAGAGCTCAGCTGGTAATGGCTGCGCTGAGTCTAATAGACTTCTGTCGAACAGGAAAAGACGGATAACTATCGGTTATAAGTAATCTGCTCTAATGCAATTATATTCCCAGGTTCCAATGTCATGGCTGCAGAGCGGGCGGGAGTGAAGGAGGGCCCGGGACGCCGACACGGGCGAGGAAGTGGCCTGGAAGCCGAGCCCAACCTGTTCCCAGAGGCGCACTTGGGTTTGGAGGTCCGGGTCCAAGGCTTCGGAGGCCTTGCTTGCTCTGCAGTGTGAAAACCTCTCCCTCCCTCTCTCCCCCTTTTCTCCCTCTGTCCTCCCCTCTCCCTCTCCTCTTCTCTCCTCCCCTGTCTTCTCTTCTCTCCCAGAGTTCATGGGAATGTCCTCTCCCTTCCCTGTGTTTTGCCTCGTTGCAGGCAGATCCGTGTAGTCCAGTGTCTCTCCCAAACACTCACACAGAAGGAGGCTCTTGGAATGTGTCGCCCCATTCACCTTCTGAAACCAACAAAATTGGAATGTTTAAGATACTGGAGATGCCACACACACACACAGTCAATATCCCAGGAGGCTTATTCTATCCAGGGCCCTTTCCAAAAGTAGCTCCAATCTCGCCTCTTACACCAGCTGTCATTACTGGTAGTTGTTGTTGTTGTTTATTTGTTTTTAAAGAGGGCTAATCAGAGCCCATTGTTTGTTTGTTTTTTAATATTTGTATTGATTTCAGAGAAGAGGGGAGAGAGAGAGATAGAAACATCAATGATGAGAGAGAGGGATGGAGCCCACAACCCAGGCATGTGCCCTTGACAGGAATGGAACCTGGGACCCTTCAGTCCGCAGGCTGACACTCAAACTACTGAGCCAAACTGGCTAGGGCTTTACTGATAGTTTTTATTTTAAATGATCAGAACCCATCTTAGCTCTCCAGTTCACTTTGCCGGGTTAAACACAATTTCAGGCCAACGTGATTAAAAATAATAATAATAACAAAAGTCATAATTTCCCTTTTGCCAGTAAACAAGCCAAATCCACGCAAGGAAAGCCTTGCCTTCTCACCCAGAAGAAGGATTGGAAAAGGCAGGCAGGCCCGCAGGCCAGGAGCTGACCTGGGGCAGGACAGGCACCTGGGAGCCCAGCTCTCTGCCCTGAGCCTCTACCCAGCCTTTCCCCTCCCTCTCTCTCCCAGGACTGGGGAACAAAGAAAGTTTTGGGGGCTGATGCACAAAAGGGTTAAGTGAACCCTGAGTTACAGATTTCTATTGCAGACCCCGGAGAGGAGAGGGTAGCTGTCTGGTGTCTCTGACTCAAGTTGCACAGACTCACTCACCGAAGTTCTCGCCTTTTACAGCCTCTCTCCCTCTCCCTGTCTCCCTCCCTCCTTTCCTGTTACATGCCCACCCACGTGCACACAAGCATCCACAAAGCGCTGTACTTACTACCTCCTCTTCCCTGACCCAACCATAGCCCCCCATGCTTCTAGTCTCAGAAGTAAATAAATACATAAATAGATAAGAAAGGAGAAACATCAAAACAAAAACCCACTGGCAAACCCCTCAGTCCCCCTGGCTGGAAGAGCACAGCTGGTGCCCAACACAGGAACCTGGGGTGCGGCCGGAGCCAGGCCCTTTGCTGCTCTGGGCCTTGGGTAGACACCCCTCTTGGAGCCGGAGGGGGGGGGGTTGGGTGAGGGGGGTGCTTTCCACCTTCCTCTTCTCAGGCTTCTGGGAGGGGAATTGGGGGGCAATCCAGTCCTCAGGCCCCAACACTTCCAGGACTTGGAGAAGCCGGTAGGGCGGGCACCTCCCAGGTGCCCAGATGTGACTGTATGGGGTTCCACTCCCAGAGCCAGGAAGTCTGCCACCAGGAGAGCTGCACCTGGATTTCTTTACGTGCTCAGCCTCCAGTGCCAGCCCCCTCCAGCGCCAGCCCCTCCAGCGCCAGCCCCCTCCAGCGCCCTCCAGCACCAGCCCCCTCCAGCGCCAGCCCCTCCAGTGCCCTCCAGCGCCAGCCCCTCCAGCGCCCTCCAGCACCAGCCCCCTCCAGCGCCCTCCAGCACCAGCCCCCTCCAGCGCCCTCCAGCCCCAGCCCCTTCCAGCCCCAGCCCTTCCAGCACCAGCCCCTCCAGCGCCAGCCCCTCCCGCGCCCTCCAGCACCAGCCCCGTCCATGACCATCCAGGGCCCTCATGGGCAAGGCCCTTCAGGCGCCGGCCAGTTCCGGCCCCTCCGCGAACCGCCCATTTGGAACAGGCCCGACCAAGGCACAGTCTATTCCAGGCCTTTCCAGGGGCAGCCCGTATGAGCACATACAGTACACGATAGGGTTCAGACCTATTTAAATGCATGCTAGAAGAAGGTTTTTACAGGATAAATCTGACGTCATGGATAACCTGCTGTCGCGTGGGAGAAGCAAGAACGAGAATGTTTCTTCACCAGAATTAGCCCATGCTTACACCAGCAAGTCGTATTCACACTTATGATATATATCACTGTCCACTAAGTTCATGTTCTGTAAGAAATCCAGCAAAAAGAACAGGAGAATATATAAGA
>NW_005871086.1:6099741-6102838 GCF_000147115.1 Myotis lucifugus | reverse complement strand
ATTTTTTTTTTTTTTTTTTTTTTTTTTTTTTTTTTTTTTTTTTTTTTTTATCAGAGAGGAAGGGAGAGGGATAGAGAGTTAGAAACATCAATCAGCTGCCTCCTGCACACCCCCTACTGGGGATGTGCCCGCAACCAAGGTACATACATGCCCTTGACCGGGATCCCTTCAGTCCGCAGGCCAACGCTCTATCCACTGAGCCAAACTGGTTAGGGCTATACTTAGACATTTTTAAAGAGCTGCCTTGAGCATGCATGCTTTTATAGAACAAGATGCTTAAATGTAGGCTTTAAGGACAAGGAACCCTGAGAACGCTTGAGGTTCCCTTCTACTGCCTTCACATAAATAAGAGGGCAGGGAAGGGAGCCTTAAGAATATCTCAGGTGATAAGAGCTCAGAAAATAAACTAATCAATGCATGAAAACAACACACATTTTGCACCTTTAAAGTTGTTTTCCCTATAGGAAGTTAGAGGCAAATACCTGACTGCAAAGTTAAGGTTTTCCTGCTTACTTATTTATGCAAGTCTCTTTATTTTAATACAGTTTAAATAATCTACTCAGAAGGGGTGATATTGCCCACCACACGGAGCAAGGGCACTTGTTTATACTTTGAAGCTTATCCATTGGCCTTAGGACTTTTGAATGTTCAAGTGAAGTGTAAATAGAATGAGGTCACAGGTGATTGACAAGTTCAAGTTACTTAGCTCAATTATCAAAATTTTATTTCTCTAAATTATGTTCAATTTTATTCTCCTGCTTTGCTATAAATGACCTCAGAAAATCCAATGGGAGTAGAGAATTTCCACCACGTCCTACGTTTCAGTGATTTATTTGTACAGTCATCTTGTGATGTATGCCTCCTTTCATGTTTCTGTGGAGCCCAGGTCTTCACAATTAGATTTAGAAACACGGCCATCGTGCTAATTCAAAGGCAGTCACTTCAAAGACACAATGATCACTACATTTGGACAACTTTCTAAAATACCTCTAATTCTAAACTGCCGGCAGAACCTGCCGACTGTTCAGAATCGAATTCTCTGGATATTGGCACGCTATATTTAATGTCCATTTATCCAAACAGTAGATAGAGTGCAATTTGTAAATATATACCTTACAACTCATGTTCTACACAATATCCAGAGTTCTCCTGTGCCTTATTTAACACATAATCAAGCTCTTCAGATTAAGACTCATGCTGCCACATCTGGAAAATGCTTCCTTTGCTCTTATGCCCCCGGCCCCCTCCCCACCCCCTCAGCCACCAGTGAGAAAAATGGCCGAAGCCCCCCTTCCACCCTTATATGATAGCATCAGCTTTTAATCAACGAGAGGCACTCCTATTTAAATGTTCAGGATGACTCTTTATTTCATTTATCTTTTCTTTTGGAGGAAAGTGAAACAAGAGCACCACCCTTATTAATTATAAGATTGATGGGGTGAAAAAAGCCAAATGAATTTGGCTTGCAAATTATTAGCAGGGGTATGAATATTTATGAAGGTGCCAGGAACTGCAGTCATGAACCCTGGGTATCAAGCTTGGGAGACAGTCAGACCAATGCTTTCAGTGAGGGTTCAGTTTCCCCAAATTTGACATGACATAAATGGAAACTTCCAAATTAGCCCCAGGGTGGGCTCCCATCAAATCAATCCCTTCCCTTCTTTTTTCTTTTCTTCTTCTTCTTCTTTTTTTTTTTTTGGCTTATCTTGCTGAACATGAACTTACTTGTAGTGACCTCTATCATAAACTTTAAAACGATTTTAAGGTGAAAGCAGATACCTAAATTTGGTGAAGAAAAATCCACGTTTGTGCTTTTCCCACTTGACATTCATTTATGTTTTAAGTCAAGTTTATCTGTAAAATATTTTGTGACATGCATTTAAAAAATGTAAAGCTATTGTTTATTCAGTGTGAAAATACTGGAAACCTAAAATATCCAGGGTATAAAGAGAACTTAACTAGACACAATTTAAGTGAGAGACTGGCTGAAAGGAGAGAGGAAAATGAAGCAGCAGTGGCAGAGAGATGAGAGGACAAGTTTTTAAAAAATGTCTTTGCTGATTTTCCCTTTTCTGCACCAGATTTAACGCACACTTTAGTTCCAAAGTGAGAAAATTTAAATGAAAGGTGGAGGGAGAGACGGTCAAGGTGGAAAGGGAAAGGATCTAATAATTCAGTAAAATAACTCAGTAAAAGACAAACCATCCCCTCCTCTTTTCCTGCTCTTAATTACACCTTGCGGAGCTTTGTAGAGCTTTAAAAAGGGGGCTTCGGACTTGAGACTTAATGAGCTCAACTGTTGTCTCCCCACTGGTTTTGCTGTTCTGTAAAAGAATGGTTGAGTGGGGGCTGACCAATCCTGTGAAAATAGTTCATTCTGACATCATAGCCAGCCTAGCACATACATTTGGAAAAGGAAGACAAGTTGTTTTCAAAACAGAAATGCGAAGCATTCTAAAAAGCATAAGCAATTTTAAAAAGTGCTCCTCAATTTTTCTGAAAAACATTATATATATATATATACATATATATATATATATATATATATATATATATATATATATATATATAAAATCACAATTGTAAGTGGATATTTGTGCTAAATTGATGCATTATGTGTATCCTACCTCAATTTGTCTATTCTTGGTAAGGATATAAGTTTTTTTATCCTCACCTGAGAAAATGTTTGTTTGTTTTTTAATATTTTTTTTATTGATTAAGATATTGCATATGTGTCCTTATTCCCACGTTACCCCTTATCCCCCCCCCCCGCTCATGCCCTCACCCCCCCCCCATGATTGCGAAGCGACAAGAAGAGGCCCAATGATATATAATTTTAAATCCTAACAGGTGAACAGCCTATTTGTTGTGTTCTCAAGGGCAACTATCTGGGGGTAGAAGGGCAAATAATCTGCAGTGTAGCGTGAGTGGACTGGTGCCTATGTTCGGAGGTATGCAACCTCAGATAAATAGCCTGAGAACAGAGGGGCAAGCGTGTGTGTGCGAGGGTTAATGACCTCTCGAACTGAGGAGACAGTGGTCGGGGGGGGGCTGTGTGTCGGGGAAGGGAGCGGTGCGTCACGCTCTGCCCTTCTCC
>NW_005871086.1:6057978-6099641 GCF_000147115.1 Myotis lucifugus | reverse complement strand
TTAGGCCTATATGCTTGCATATAAGTCCTTTGGTTGATCTTTCCCCCTTACCCCACCCTCCCCTACCCTTCCCTCCAAGGCCTGACAGTCCAATCAATGCCTCTCCGTCTCTGGATCAGTCCTTGTTCATCAGTTTATGATGTTCATTATATTCCACAAATGAGTGAGATCATGTGGTATTTATCCTTCTCTGACTGGCTTATTTCACTTAGCATAATGCTCTCCAGTTCCATCCATGCTGTGGCAAATGGTAAGAGTTCCTTTTTCTTCTTCCTCTTCTTAAAGAATACCTTTCAGCATTTCATATAATGCTGGTTTGGTGGTGATGAACTCCTTTAACTTTTTCTTATCTGTGAAGCTCTTTATCTGACCTTCAATTCTGAATGATAGCTTTGTTGGGTAAAGTAATCTTGGTTGTAGGTTCTTGCTATTCACCACTTTGAATATTTCTTGCCACTCTCTTCTGGCCTACATGGTTTCTGTTGAGAAATCAGCTGACAGTCGTATGGGTACTCCCTTGTAGGTAACTGACTTTTTTTCTCTTGTTGCTTTTAAGATTCTCTCTTTGTCTTTTGCTCTTGGCATTTTAATTATGATGTATCTTGGTGTGGTCCTCTTTGGATTCCTTTCGTTTGGGGTTCTATGTGCTTCCTGGACTTGGAAGTCTATTTCTTTCACCAGGTAGGGGAAGTTTTCTGTCATTATTTCTTCAAATAGGTTTTCAATATCTTGCCCTCTCTCTTCTTCTGGCACCCCTATAATTCTGATGTTGGTATGCTTGAAGTTGTCCCAGAGGCTCCTTACACTATCTTGACATTTTTGGATTCTTTTTGCTTTTTGCTTTTTCGATTGGTATTTTTTGTTTCTTCGTATTTCAAATCTTTGACTTGATTCTTGGGATCCTCTAGTCTGCTGTTGGATCTCTGTATATTATTCTTTATTTCAGTCAATGTATGCTTAGTTTCTAGTTGGTTTTTTTTCATATCCTCCAGGGTCTCACTAAATTTATCGGCGGTTTCCAGAAAATTCTTGAAAAACCTTATAAACGTGGTTTTGAACTCTATATCCAGTCGTTTGCTTTCCTCCATTTCTGTCATTTGTGACCTGTTTCTTTGTCTCTGCATTTTTTATGCTTCCCTGTGTTGGTAGAGTGGTTTTGTGTGCTAGGTGTCCTATAGGGCCCAGTGGCTCAGCCTCCCCAGTTACCTGAGGTGAACACTCTTGGTGCACCCCCTTGTGGGCTTTGTGCACAATCTTGTTGTAGTTAAGCCTTGATTGTTGTAGGTATCACTGGGAGGAATTGACCTCCAGGCCAATTGGCAGTGAGAATCAGCAGTGTCTGCAGTGGGAGAACTTCTGTGCTGAAGACACCCTTCTGGGGCAAGACTTGCTTCAGTGGGGCTTTGGTGCTCACTGAGTCTGCCCCCTGAGTGTGTCCCTTATGGATCTGAGGAGTTGTAATCTGGATGGTCCCACTCTGACCACTGGGTACACTGGCTCTTGGATCTAAGGAGGTGCTAATTTAGCCTCTTCCTGAGGTTACCCAGCAGGAGCTACGAAGAGATCTGCAGATTCCCCTTCCTTTTTTGGGGTTTGGAGGTGCCCAGATGAGGCCCAGCTGTGAAGCAATGCAAGCTGCTGTGGGGCCTTGGGCCTTCTCTTGGAAGTTCTGGGTCTGTCTGGCCCAGCTGCAATTTGTTAGGTAATTTTCAGGTTGCAAAGGGCCAGGGCATTCATATGCAAAAGCCTCTGCCGCAGCCTGGGTGTGGCGGGGTCTCAGGGAATCAACAGGGTGGAGCAAGCAGCTATGGCTGATACTCAGCCCTGCCCTAAGGGGCCTTGTGTCTCAGTGTCCCGGTACTTGCTGCAAGCACCTCTGAGGGAAAGCCGCCCTCAAGTTCCGAATTCTGCCTGCTGCCAGACAGTCCAGTTTCTCCCTGTATGAGCCCTGGGTCCCTAGAGACTTCCCGGAACCAGAGTTCAGAGCAGTCGGGAGCTTGTGACTCCCTCCCGATTCAAAAAGACAGCTGCGTCCTCAGATGCCAGCCCCTTTCCGCACGCGCTCGAGCCTCCGTACCTCTGCACTTTACTTCCGCAGCTCCTCTGTGTCTCAGTGTGCTTTTCTCTTTCCTTCTAGTTGTAGAATTTCCACTCAGCCAGCCTTCCTGTAGTTCTGGATGATGTCCGTTTTGTCTTTTTGTTGTATTTTTGAAGTTGTTGTGGGAGGCAGCAATTTCCAATGTTTACCTATGCCGCCATCTTGGTTTCTCCAGAAAATGTTTGTTGATTTTAGAGAGAGGAAGGGGGGAGAAAGAGAGGGAGAGAGGGAGAAACAATGATGTGAGAGAGAAACATCATTGGTTGCTTCCCATATGTGCTCTGATCAGGGATCGAACCTGCAGCCTAGGTATGTGTCTTGACCGGGAATTGAACCCACAACCATTTGGTGTACAGAACGATGCTCCAACAAACTGAGCTACCCAGTCAGTGCAGGATATAATGTTTTGTGTGTAGAAAATCAATTAAAAACCTTATTTTGATTGACTCTATTGGGCTGACACTAGTCAATAAAACCATACAGGTTTCAAGTGTACAACTCTATAACCATCATTTGCATCGTATGCTCACCACCCAAAGTCAAGTCTCTTACCACCACATCCACCATTTATCCCCTCTTTGCCCTCTCCCCGCTCCCCTTTCACCCCTCATTCCCTCTGGCAATCACTGTACTATTGTCCGTGTAGATGTGTGTGTTTTTTTCTTAATCCTTTCACCTTTTATTTTTTAAAGAAGCAATACCACTGACAACAATTTACTTCAATTCAGAAACCTTGAAATTGATGTATCTTCTATCAATCACACTCGGTAGATACAGTAAAACACATTTAGCATTTGTATATCAATAGTGGCACACACACCAATCTGTTTTGTTCAGTTTAAAGGCTCTTCAACATGTCATTTTATATTTTTCTGGAACATGTTATGGGTTAGTCATCCGGTTCTAGCTGATTGTTAAATCCTTAACCTAATGAAAATTCAAAATAGAGTATTTACTTGTCATGATTTTAGAGCTGAAAGGTGGGCTGTTGGAATAATTTGGCCATCCTCTCTTTTTCTCCTGACAAAGAATTGGTTGTCTAAAGATAGCAACTGACTCATAACACTCATTAGCTCTAACTTCTGACAAAGCCTTGAATGTGAGTCCAATTTTTCTTATGATATGGTGCTTTCCCATTTTCCGCCCCTTATGTTAGAGTAGTATTTATAATACCACATGAAGACTTTTCTAATATTTTTCTTCCCAGCACAGTGACAATGAAATTCTTATTAAATAATAATAAGATATTGACTGGCCTGTTGGCCAATATGAAGATTTGTTGTTGATTTGTGATGTCTGTATTGATTAGGCAGGAATGAGATCTATCCCCTACCTGAAGGATAAATACACCTCAGAACTGGCACAGCAACCAACTTTGTATGAATAGAAATCCTAACCTTCTCTATTTATTGGTTATGTATCAGCTCAGTCAATCAAGCTAGAAACAGATATAAATAGGACTAACTGAGAGCGATGCCTCAAAATCTCCAAAAATGTTCGCGAGGGATATTTAAACTGATATGAGAACGCCTGACTTCAGCACTCGTAGCTTGCTTCGAGGTAACCTTCCCGTCTGGCTCTTCTCTTCACCCCAAATTGAATCCTACATGTGCTCCATATATTTTACATTAAGGGGAATCCTATTCATGCCTGAGATGATCTTATATTTATGATGGCCTCTTCTGTCAAATTGTTATTTCTGTAGCTTGCTGTCAAAAATGTCACTCAAAGTTTCCTTCCCACCTCTCTTTACCCTCTGTCAGAGTAACTTAGAAGGTCTAATCTAAGTAGAATCTGCTGCACCTAGAAAATACAGCTGGGAGAACTGTTTTTTCCACTTCCTGTCTGCCTCCCTCTCCCCCTCACCCCAGCTTTATCTTCCTTCTGTTTAAGGGCTGTTGCCCAAGATTTGTCCTTGTGGGAAAATTGTTCACCCAAGCAGTTTCTCTTAAGGTTCAAAAGCCTTAAATGTAGTATAAACACGTTGGGCATATTTTCTGAGGCTATGATAACTTAGGTTAATACTTAAGCATGAAAGGGAACAATATAAAAATGCCCTCCAATTACAGAAAGTTTTGGAGCATTAATAGCAGATATTTGATTTTTGAAAACATAAAAATAAAATATTGAACTTGTTAGCATTTAAAATTATTTATCAGTGTGACTTTTCTTGTTGCTATGTTTCCATTTGATTATTTTTGCATGAATATGATAAATGGTCATTAAACCTAACTATTCTTATTTAATGTTCATAAAAACTGGTAGGTTTTCAAACAGATGTGGCCTGATACGGTTCAGTGAATTTAGTGGACTTCTCATATAAATGGAATAATAACCATACGGGAGATGAATTTTATTCCCTTGTTTACCTCTTCCAGAACTCATCCTTATTATAATTACAAATAGTGTTTATTATGTATTATGCAACAAACACACCACTGTCCAGACACGGTGCAAACCTTAACTTGATCACTGCCATCTAGAGTTTATAATCCGAGATAGCACTGACACACACAAAAATAGAGAAACGTGGACAATAGGAGGAATGCCACGGCGATAGATTCCTTTTTATCTATATAAAAAGAAAATATAATGAAGCCTAGCTCATGAATGAACAAATATTTACCTTTTTTTTCCATTTAAATATTTTTCTTTCAGACCCAAATAAGTGGTTGGGGAAAAAAGAATATTTTATTTACATTTTATCAATAAGGGATAAATTTGAGGAATAAGTCTTCCCCTTTTAGCTTTTAAAAAAGTGATCAGCAAAGAGAAGAAGGTAGCAGTCATTGTGGAGAGGATAAACACGTTTAACTAACAAAGGCAGGAGGGCCCAGTGGTTTAAAACATTGCTTTATAGGCAGAGTGCCTGGACCTAATGCTGGCTCAGCCACCAGTTATGTGACCTTAGGCAAACTACCACTTCTAAACTTCTCATGGGGCTTTGACATGGTGATCAAATGAATTAATGTATGAAGGAATTTATCCTAGTACTTGGTTCGTGAGGATTCAATAGATTATTATTATTGTTATTATTATTACTAGAGGCCCGGTGCACAAAAATTTGTGCATTCAGGGGGGAGGGGGGGTCCCTCAGCCCGGCCTGTGCCCTCTCGCAGTCTGGGACCCCTCGGGAGATAACGACCTGCTGGCTTAGGCCTGCTCCCGGGTGGCAGAGGGCACGCCCAATCCCTAGGTGCAGCCCCTGGTCGGGCTCAGAGCAGGGCTGATTGGGGAGTTGGGGCGCCGCCCCCTGTCATGCACAGAGCAGGGAGGATCGGGAGGTTGAGATGCCACCCTCAGTCACGCTCAGGGTAGGGCCGATTGGGGGGTTGGAGCACCGCCCCCTGTCACACTCAAGGCAGGGTCGATGGGGAGGTTGCGGCGCCACCCCCTGTCACTCACAGAGCAGGGCCCATCAGGGGGGTTGGGGCTCCGTACTCTGTCACGCACAGAGCAGGGTCGATCAGGAGGTTGGGGAGCTCCCCCCTGTCACGCACAGAGTAGGGCCGATAGGGGAGTTGGGGCACTGCCCCTTGTCACACACAGAGCAGGGTGGATCAGGGGGTTGGGGCACCGCAACTGTCACACTCAGGGCAGGCCGGATGGGGAGGTTATGGCTCTACCCTGTCACCCACAGAGCAGGGCCCATGGGGGGGGGGGGGGGAAGTTGGGGCGCCTTCCCCCTGTCACGAACAGAGCAGGGCGGATAGGGAGTTTGTGGCCCTGCCCCCTGTCACACACAGAGCCGCAGGCGAATCAGGGGGTTTGGGCCCTGCCCCTGTCATGCTGATCTGGTGCTGGGAGGCATATTACCCTTTTACTATATAGGATAGAGGCCTGGTGCACGGGTGGGGGCCGGCTGGTTTGCCCTGAAGGTGTCCTGGATCAGGGTGGGGGTCCCGCTTGGTGCCTGGCCAGCCTGGGTGAGGGGCTGATGGCTGTTTGCAGCTGGTCACACCCCCTTCAGTGTGGGGGTCCCCACTGGGGGTGCCTGGCCAGTCTGGGTGAGGGGCTGAGGGCTGTTTTCAGTCTGGCGGGTGACTGAAGCTCCCAACCGCTCCTTTTTTTCTTTCTTTTTTTATTCTGGGCCAGCTTTAGCTCTGAGGCTTGGCTCTAGCTCTGAGGCCTCGGCTGCTGAAAGCAGGTATCTAGTTTGTTTGGGTTCTATAATCGAAACACTGTTTCAACTCCAGCTCTGAGATCCCGGCTGGCTGAAAGCAGGCTTCTGGGGTTTTGTTTAGCTTCTATATTTGTAACAATGTTTCAAACTGCAAGCTCAGAGGCCGGCAGCGGCAGGCGGGGAACGTTGGCTTCCTCCGTCACTGAAGCAAGCAAGCCTCATGTTCGCTTCAAGCTGCCTGGCTGCCGGCCGCCATCTTGGCTGGCAGTTAATTTGCATCTCGCCCTGATTAGCCAATGGGAAGGGTAGCAGAGGTATGGCTAATTACCATGTTTCTCTTTTATTAGATAGGATTATTAATGGTCACCCCCTACCCTCCCTCCCAGTTTAGATAAGACCACATATGAACAATCCATGAAATTTAGATATGTTTAGAAATGTTTTACTTTTGTTAATTCTGTAGAAACTCAATATTAGTACCAATTCACAATTCAATCCATATCCCTCAGGTCGCTTCAGTTATATGTTTGTACCTGTATACTTACCTTTTAGTATCCCACCTTCAAGAAGAGACCTAATGGCATACAGTTTGCATGCAAGTCATTGGATAAGTAGTTTATGGGGTTGTTTGGTAATGAGATAATCGGAAGACCACTAGCCTGGGAACCAGGAAAACTAGATTCTAAATATGTTTTTGTCACTAATTTAAATGTGACTGGGCCTCAGTTTCCTCACCTGTAAAATAGGTCAGAGTAGAGAATATCCAAAGTCCATTCTGGCTCTAACAGTCAAAGATTGTATGACTCACATAGCAGTCTTGTCCTAGCAAAACTTTATTTTCTTCCAAGCGTATATTGAGAAACTACTACGTCCTGGCCCTGTGTTAGGCCCTGGGACTCAGAGAGAAATAATTTTCAGTCTAGTGGTGGGATAAACATTCCATTCCAGTGTGATAAATGTTATGCTAGAGGGAAAACTTTGTAGAATAGTTGGCACCTGAATTAAATCTTGAAGAAGAAACAAGAGCTAAGGACGAGGCGAGGAAAAAGGCATGCCAGATGGGAACAGTATGTGCAAAGAAACAAAAGAGAAAGAACACATCATGGAGGGAACTGGTAGTTCTCTTCTGTAGGGCAGAGGCTGTGGGTAGTGCTGTAGGGCAGAGTGGGTGGGTAAGTAGTCAATCTTCATGTCTCTGTAGTCAATCTCATGTCCTCCTTTGGCTTTAGTACCCTCCGTTTGCTGCTTGCTCTTAAACTTCAGACCATCTCCAACTCTCCAACTCTTTGTATTCTGTAGGCACTTCAAACTCATGATTTTCACCCCCAAGGAACACCTTCTCCTGTGTTTACTATTGTGGTAAGTGGTATTAGCATTTACTCAGTTGCTTGTGCTAGAAATTTAGGTTTGAGCCTTGTCACTCTTCCCTTCTTTATCGCCAGTATCCCCCAATCCAATCAATTCCTCCCAAATGCATCTTTAACCCGTATGTTTTTCTTCATCTTCACTGCCACCATTTTTGTACAAGCTGCCATTATTTGGACTTGATGGTTGGAGCTATGGGGTCAAATCTGATCTCATCATGTGCCTATTTTAAATCACTTGAAACTTATAATATCTTATTAATCAATGTCACTCCTATACATTTAATAAAAATTTAAAAATAAAATAGAATCCTTCATGGAAACACACTGTTCTTGGGATAATGTCCACATTTCTTAACATGTCCTAAAACCTTGATTGGTTTCACACCTGTCCCCTCATCTCCAGCCCTATCTGGACTCCCTCATTCTCTTTGATCTGGTCACATTGCTCTTCTTGATGTAGCTCCAATAGTATAGCCTTCTGCTCAGCTTAGGGCTTCTGCACTTTCTGTCTCTTTATTTTGGAAGCCTCTTTTCTGCTTCACCACCCCCCATCTCTAACTGGGCTCACTGCTATCCATTCCTCAGATCTCCACCTAAATGCCATACCCATGGGGAAATTTTCTTGACCATTTATGTCCCCTTTATGTTAGGTTAGATTTCCTATTCTCATAATAACAATTACATTTCTTTGTAGCATTATCATATTTATAGTTAATTAATTATTAATTGTGTAATTGTTTGTTTAGTGTCTGTTTCTCCTGCTGGACTATGCATTTTATAAGGTTAAGGTCAGGTCTGTTCGATTCACTAAAGTATTCTCAATGTCTAATAAGTGTTTTTATGTTTGTTTGTGTGTTTTTTAAGGAAAAACAAGAAAGGGAAGGAGCAATAAATAAGTGTTCACTGGATTTAGAAACATAGACGTCATGGTGACCTTGGAGAAGGCAGTTTTAGTGGAGTGGTATGGGCAGATGGCAAACTGGTTTGAGCAGCAAAAAGGAGGTGAGAAAGTGGAGGCAGTGGGTTTAAACTAATTTTAAGAGTCTAATTCATAGGAAAAATAAAAACAATATGGTAATAGACAAAGGGAAAGTGTAGGATCAAGGGATGTTTTCCTTTTAAATATAAAAGAAAACTGAGTTTATATGGCTGAAGAGAGAGCAATAAAAGAGAAGAAATACAGAGTAATTGAGAGATTAGGGTATAGGAACAAATAATAATTTAGTAGAGGAAGGTTGTAATACAAGCTGAGACCCAGAGCATATGTTTTATGAAAGTTAAACGTCACCTCTTCATGAAAGATAGACAAGATTAATGAACCTTTAGCCAGACTCATCAAGGAATAAAGAGAGAGGACCCAAATAAACAAAATGAGAAATGAAAAAGGTGTTACTGACACCACAGAAACACAAAGGATTGTAAGAAATACTATGAACAACTATATGCCAACAACCTGTACAACCTGATGAAATGTACGTATTCCTAGAAAAATATAATCTTCCAAAATGGAATCATGAAGAATCAGAAAACCTGAATTGGCCAATAACAACTGATGAAATTGAAGCAGTAATAATAAAAAAAAAACTCCCAGCAAACAAAAACCCTGGTCCGGACAGCTTCACAGGGGCATTTTACCAAACCTTCAAAGAACAACCAAATTATTCCAAAAAAATCCAAGAGGAATGAACACTTTCAAACTCTTTTTATGAGGCCAGCATTATCCTAATTTCAAAACTAGATAAAGACACTACAAAGAAAGAGAATTATAGGCCAATATCCCTGATGAACAGAGATGCTAAAATCCTCAACAAAATATTAGCAAAACACATCTAGCAATATATTAAAAAGTTCATATACCACAAACAAGTGGGATTTATTCCAGGAATGCAAGGCTGGTACAATATTTGCAAATCAATAAATGTGATACATCACATAAACAAATTGAAAGACAAAAATCACATGATCATATTAATAAATGCAAAAAAAGTACTGTATAAAATGCAACACCCATTTTTGATAAAAACTCTGAGCAAAGTGGGAATAGAGGGATCATATCTCAACATAATAAAGGCCATATATGACAAACCTACAGCCATCATACTCAATGGGAAAAAACTAAAAAGATTTCCCCTAAAAAACAGGAATAAGATAGGGATGTCTTCTCTCACCATACTTATTCAATATAGTACTAGAAGTCCTAGCCACAGTGATTAGACAAGAAGAAAACATAAAAGGCATCCAAATTGGAAAGGAGGAAGTAAAACTCTCATTATTTGCAGATGACATGACATTGTACATAAAAAACCCTAAAGATGCCACCAAAAAACTACTAGATTTAATAAATGAATTTGGCAATGTAGCAGGATACAAAATCAACACCCAGAATTCAATGGCATTTTTATATACCAATAATGAATTCTCAGAAAGAGAAACTAAACAAACAATCCCATTTACCATTGCAAAAAAAAAAATTAAGATACTTAGGAATAAACTTAACCAAGGAGGTAAAAGACCTGTACTTGGAAACTACAGGACATTGAAAAAAGAGATAGAGGAAGATATAAACAAGTAGAAGTATGTACCATGTTCATAGATTGGTAAAATTAACATCATTAAAATGTCCATACTACTCAAAGAAATCTATAGATTCAATGTAATCCCTATTAAAATTCCAACAGCATATTTCACAGATCTAGAACAAATACTCCAAAAATTTATATGGATCCCAAAAGAACCCTGAATAGCCACAGCAATCTTGAGAAAGAAGTACAAAGTTGGAGGGATCACAATACCAGATGTCAAGCTATATTACAAAGCAACTGTACTCAAAACAGCCTGGCACTGGCACAAGAACAGGCATACAGATCAATGGAACAGAACAGAGACCCCATAAATCAACCCAAGCCATTATGCCCAAATAATACTTAACAAAGGAGGCAAGAACATACAATGGAGTCAAGACAGTCTCTTCAATAAATGGTATTGGGGAAATTGGACAGATATATGCAAAAAATTGAAACTAGACTACCAACTTACACACTGCACAAGAATAAAATCAAAATGGATAAAAGAATTTAATGTAAGTCATGAAACCATAAAAATCCTAGAAGAAACCATAGGCAGCAAAATCTCAGACAATCTCTCATAGCAATATGTTTGTGGATACATCTCTTAAGGCAAAGGAAACTAAGGAGAAATTGAACAAATGGGACTACATCAAAATAAAAAGCTTCTGCACATTCTCAACAAAATGAAAATGGAGCCAGAACATATTTGGTAATGATACATCTGATAAAGGGTTAATATCCAAAATGTATAAGGAATTCATACAACTTAACAAAAGGAAGACAATCCAATAAAAAAAAATGGGCAAAGGACCTAAATAGACACTTCTCCAAAGGGGGCATACAAATGGCCAAGAGACATGTGAAAAAATGCTCAAAGTCACTGATCACTAGAGAGATTCAAATGTAAAAAGACAGTGAGGTATCACTTCACACCTGTCTGAATGGCTACCATCAACATATCCACAAATGACAAGTGCTGGCGAGGATCTGGAGGAAAGGGAACACTGCTGGTGGGAAAGCAGACTGGTGTAACCACTATGGAAAACAGTATGGAGTTTCCTCAAAAAAATAAATATGGAACTGCCATTTGACCCAGTGACCCCACTTCTAGGAATATATCCTAAGAAACTTGAAACACCAATCAGAAAGAATGTGTGCACCTCTATGTTCATAGCTGCACAATTCACCATAGCTAAGATCTATCTGGAAACAGCCCAAGTGTCCTGCAATAGATGAGTGGACAAAAAGCTGTGGTACATTTACACCCTGGAAGACTATACAGTAGTAAAAAAAAGAAAGACCTGCCCTAACCAGTTTGGCTTAGTGGATAGAGCATCGGCCTGCGAACTCAAGGGTCCCAGGTTTGATTCCGGTCAAGGGCATGTACCTTGGTTGTAGGCACATCCCCAGTAGGGAGTGTGCAGGAGGCAGCTGATCAATGCTTCTCTCTCATTGATGTTTCTAACTCTCTATCCCTCTCCCTTCCTCTCTGTAAAAAATCAATAAAATATATTTTAAAAAAAGAAAGAAAGAAAGAAAGACCTCTTACTCTTTGAGACAGCATGGAGGGACCTGGAGAGCATTATGCTAAGCGAAATAGACAGTCAGAGAAAGACAAGTATCACATGATCTCACTCACATGTGCCATCTAGTGAACAAAATAAACTGATGAACAAAATAGAATCAGAGACAAAGAAGCATGAACAGACTGGAATCTCAGAGGGAAGGCAGGAATGGGTGGGTGGGTGGGAAGAGATCAACCAAAGAACTTGTATGCGTATATGCATAACCCATGGACACAGACAATAGGGTAGTGAAGGCCCGGAGTCAGGACCGGGGGTGGGCTAGAAGGGGTCAATGGGGAAAAAAGGGAACACATGTAATACTTTCAACAATAAAGATTAAAAAAAATTCAAGTCGCATCTTCATGGAGTCAAGAAGAAAGGAATTAAAGGCAGGTATAAATATGGATTAAATAGAGGTGTGGAGTCTAGAAGATAGTATGGCTTCTGCTCCATAGCCTGGATTATCCACCCAGTTGTAGGAGGCACTTAGGGAAAGGCAGTGGTGAGGCAAGAACATAAAAAGAAAAGCAAAAGTTTAGAATCATTGTTGAGGGGGGTGGGAGAGGAAGCTGATCAGGATCAGGTCAAAAGCTTGCTGAACTTGCCAAGTGAGATTTGTAGTGCCAACCATCCACATCATTGGGTAATTTTCTCCAGAAGTGCTCAGCAATTTCAGTGAAGGTGTGAGAAGTGTAGATTCTTCCAAGTTTGAGAGTTTGCAGGGAAAGAACAGATAGGAAGTTGAAAACAGAGGTTGGGCAGGAGTATTTGAATTACTAAGTTGGAGGGTGTAAGTTAGATAGAAAAGGAAATGAAGATACAAAGTGGTAACAGACTGGGAATGAAGTCAGTGACCCAGGGGTTGGATGTTTTCTTGAAGAAAGAGAGAGGTTCTGAGAGCTGGGAGAATGTATAGAGTAGCGTGAGAGATTATGTTGGAATTTCAGATGTAGAGATGGAAGTTACCTGGCAGGTAAGTAGACCAGGTTGGCCATGCGGGTGGATATAATAAGAGGCATTGTCATGTCTGCCCTAAAAGTTATGACAGCACCTCACTTTCTTCTCTTCTCAGTTCATGCTAGGGATCCTTGTTGGGTCTGATTACTCAAAAAAAAAATGCAAAGGAAAAAATGGGGATGGGTTTATTCATTAATTTTGTGTCAGTTTATTTCCAGTCATTTAAAAAAGATATTTACTGTGTGAATACCAGGTTCCCAGGTCTGTGCTGTGTGGTAGATGAGATTCAGTGTTTTCATTTGAACTACTTTATTCTGTTAACTTTGCAGAGAGTAGATTTGGCTGTGGGTGGGGGTTGGGAATGGGGTGGAGACTGAGATAAGACTAGATGCAGCAACATTAGTGGCATCACCATTTATTGGCTCTATGACTTTGGGGTATTTACTTAACCTGTCTTTTACTTAGTTCCTTCATTCGTATAATGGAAACAACAATAGTACTTATCTTGTAGGTTTGTTGGAAAATTATTTATAATGATGCCTTACAGATTGCGTGGCTGGAGCAAGACAGGTATGAAATGAGCCTGGAATAGCTTCTGGTGCCTAACAGTGAGGAAGTGCTCACAAAAAACGAGGGGCGTTGTCAAAAGGGACCTGGAGCCAGTGTGAAGGGGCTTCCACTGATCAAGTCGGAGATAATCTGAGCATCCAAATAAATAAACATGTAATGGATTATAGTATACAAAATAAAATAAGAACATGTGAGTCTATAATGATAAATAGACCAATAAATAAAAAGAAAAGTTCTCTGTTACAGCAGTACATCAACTAATAAATATGGAAAGAACGATGAAATTTTTAAAAATGCCATTTTGCAATCATCATAGAAAAAAATGAGTCAGGCAAGAATCATCAATGAATGCTAAATTTGGTGGAGGAAAGTTAATGAATAACAGGATATTTATATTTTATAGAGGCATCTCACTGTACTTACCACAAAACGGTAAATCTTAACTGTGTAGTGGAGAAAACAGCTCTTTAAGCAAGTGATTAAAACTAACATGACTGAAAAAGGTGGTTTGTCTCTAATGTGAGATCGTGAAAAGAACACAACCATACTTCTTGGTATTCCAGCTTCAAATGCACAACCTGACTGTGGTCATGTGACACATCACGCAAACCCATGTTGAGGGACTTTCTATAACTTAACTGCTTGCATTATTCAAAAGCAAGACCAAGTAACTATTCCACATTAAAGGAGACTAAAGAGACATGACAACTGTGATTTGTTATCCTGGACTGAATTCTGCACTGGAAAAAATAGCTATAAAGGGCATTATTGAGTCCTTTACAATAGGTGAAATTGTAGTATGGACTTTTTTGTGGAGAAACAAAAATATGATTTATTCATTGACACTTAGGATCCCAGTGAAAGACAAAGAGTTTATTTCAAATAAATATACAAGTTTGACAAAAGAAGTATGAGCAAGACCTAGGTGATCTTCCTGCTGTAGCATCATCTCAATGCATCCTTTTCTAACAATGTCTTTATCCAAAATATAACTACCTAGTTAATAAACTACACACTGTGGTGTACTACATAACAAAACTAAAATAAAAAATTTACTTGAGCTCATACAAACAAATCATTGTGATTAAATTATGATTTCTTTATAGACATAATCATTCTGTTGATTACTCTGATTTAATCATAGATCCCTATAAATGTGTAATTATTCTGAAAATTTAATGGAATGATAGTCAACTGTTAATTTCAAATTTCTCAGAAAACCATCTGCAAAATACTTTTAAAAAGTATGTAGCTATAAAAGTGTGGAAATTTTAGAAAATATTTGCTTCCAGAATTATAGTTCGTGTTTCTTTTTCCTTGTTTCCAACTTCTGAGTTTTTTCTATTGAGTTTATTGGGATGACATTGGTTGTAATATGGACTTTTGATTAGATAAAAGGATTATCAATGTTAAATTTTCTCAATTTTATAACTATACTTTAGTTATGTAAAAAAGACATTCTGAAATGTAAATGAGTAAAATAGCATGATATACACTGAGTGGCCAGATTTGCCTACCTTTGTAGGCAAATTAGATACAATTTGCGCTGAAGTTGCTAGAGGGCCAGACCATTATAAATAGGGAAGCAGGTTGTTTACCATGACAGTAAAAGTGATTTTTTTTCTGAAGATATGGGTAAACAACGTGATTTAACAGCCTTTGAACATACACACACACACACACACACACACACACACACACACACACACACACACACTGAGTGGTCAGATTATTATGACCACCCCATCAGTACTTCGTTGGGCCACCTTTTGCCTTCAATACTGTGGTGATTCTTCTTGGCATTGACTCCACAAGATGTTGAAAGGTGATGTGAGGAATCTGACACCATGCCTGATGAATAGCACTGTCCAGTTCTGTGCGATTTGATGGTTGTGGAACCAGCTGCCTGATGGCTCTTTGAACTTCGTCCCACAAATGCTCAATTGGATTGAGATCTGGTGATTGTGGGGGCCACCTAAGCAAGGTAAAGTCTCCCTCATGTTCTTGAAACCACTCCTGCACAATATGAGCACTGTGGCATGGCACATTGTCTTGTTGGAAGAAGCCATCTCCATTGGGATACGCCATCAACATGATAGGATGAACGTGATCAGCAACAATACTTAGGCATGTTGTGCTATTCAGATGTTGTTCCACACGAATTAAAGGGCCCAAATCATGCCAGGAAAACATGCCCCAAAACATAACGCTGCCCCCACCAGCTTGAAGGATTGTACTCATGCATGTGGGGTGCATGCTTTCATGCTGTTTCTGCCAAATTCTCACTCTGCCATCTGCATGATGCAACTGGAAACGTGATTCATCGGACCACATGACTTTTTTCCAATGCTCAACTGTCCAATCCTTGTGTTCCTGTGCGAATTGGAGACGTTTTATCTTGGTAACTGCAGACAGCAAAGGTGTTTGAACAGGTCTTCGGCTTCCATATCCCATACGATGCAGTATACGGCTAATTTGCCTACAAACATCAGGTGGTCATAATATACTCAGTGTATATGTGTGAGATATATATATCCCACGTTCAAAGGCTGTTAAATCATGTTGTTTACCTATATCTTCAGAAAAAAATCACTTCTACTGTTGGGGTAAACAATCTGCTTCCCTATTTATAATGGTCTGGCCCTCTAGCAACTTCAGCGCTAAATTATAGCTAATTTGCCTACAAACATCAGGTGCATAATAATCTGGCCACTCAGTGTATATATCACCTATTCTTAATTGTCAAGGGGAAAGTATGGAAAAAGAGGAAGAATGCTAAAGCTAATGTTGCAAAATTATATAAAAATGGATGAATTGGGGGAAAGGGTGCATAGGAGATATGTATACTTACTGCGAGTTTTCTGTAAGTTTGAAATTATTTAAAAATAAGATTTAAAAATGAGTGTGAAAAAAACCTAACCTGCTGAAAGTTCTCAATAAAAGTCAACTATCGTCATCATCACCACCACCACCACAATCAGTTGGGAAATTGTTGCAGCATTTCAAGGAAGAGATGATGGAGGACCTCTTCTTAGGCACCAGGCATTGGAAATAGAGGTGGAGTAGACAGAAGATATTCAAACTAGCTGCACCAGAAATTCTAGCAATGACATGGGAATGCTCCATGCTATGGGAGGCCACATGCCTCTAGATACATGACACATCACATCAATCCCTACAGCACGTGGCCAGTTCTTACCATGCAAATGAACTTTCTATGGGATACTCCTCATGGGTGCCAACCTTCCACCCAACTATGTGCAGTTGGCTTCTGTGCCCTATGGAACCTCTGTAGGGACAGTAATGGAGAGAACAGGCTAGTTCATTTCAAAGATCTTCTTTTACCACCCTTTCCTTCTCTTAGGAAGAAAATGAGAAGAGAGAGGAAAAAGAGAAAGGGAGAGCAATGAGAATTGTTATGAGAACAACTCAGAATGGGTGTTCTATTCTATACGATATCTCCTTGCTCTATTCCTGCAATCTTTTCCTGACTGACAGCCCCTTAGCCCCCAGTTGTTTGTACCTGAGCCTGACGCTCTTTCCAGACTGGAAGAAGGTGAGGTAGCTCACCTCCTCTCTCAGGGTTTCTTTTGAAAGTCCTACATAGTGACTCATTTGTGGCCATAAATCTGCAGCCATCTCAGGCAGCACACATGCATGAGACAGGATGAAAGGCTGTCAAATGGATTATCTCAACAAAACGCTGATTGCTTGGCTAAAGCTTGTTTGTGCAAATAAAGTGAGTTTTATCAGAGATAGCATTATTTAAAGCCTCCAGTATTTCCTGTTTTCTGACAGGGTAAAAACCAAGATGACTTTCTACCACCGTGAATGATTTCACCTTGCCAAAACTCCCACAGACCAATACTCAGATCCCACTGGACAACTTAGGAGGCCACCAGTTCCTATTCCCCACTCCTGTGGCTTCACTCATTCTATTACAAATCAAGTTCCAGAGTCAACTCAAATGCCCTGTGTTTCAGGAAGCCCTCCTTGATACCGCAAAGCAGAACAGAACTCTCTTTTGTCTACATAAAGTATTTCCCTACATATACACAAATATATTGTCATAAAAAACTTAACATACAAATGACAAATTTTATTAAATTCCCTTCTAGCCTTTTCTTTCTATGCTTATGTCTTGAAAAGTCTTTAAGAACTAGAAATGGAAATATTTCAGGAGTGAGTAATTATTGGATGTTTGTTAGAGAGAGTGAGATGAAGGTAAACATGAAATTAAAGACACACTATTTGTGAGATTTGGTGTAAAACTATGTAAGAAAAATAGGGAATCTAATATTGACATATGAAAATCATTTTATTTTAAAAACTTAGACTTCTTTCCAGAGCATTAATTTTATGTCATATTAAGTAGAGATAATGCAGTTTTGTATATAAAAATGTTTCCATTGGATTAGTTACCTTTTCTTTCGGAAATTATTGTCTTTCCAACTCCATCTTTAGGCACAGATAAATGGTCAGCTGACTGACATCATTAATAGAAGCGTCTATTTTAGAAGCTCTGCTTTTGGAAGTGGAATAAAGAGGAGGTGTAACCCAGAGTTTAAGATACCCACTGATAATGAGGGTATTTGAGTGATGGTAATTGCAAGGAGAAAGACTTAAAGATCTATCTAGAGACCAACCCTCACACTTCAGGCATGCTGCCAGATAAGACTAAAAACAGCATGTAAAATGGCAAGAAAAATATGTTCCTTGGTTTCTTCATTGCCATAAAAGCCACTGGGAAGGACTTAAAGAGATACGCCATTCCTGAATGGTAACATGAGACTTCTTTTTCTATGACTTTTGTGAAAGCTTTTGCCATCATGGAATGGAGACAAGAAATACATCTTCAATGAAATGTAACCCTCTGGTCTATCTACTCATCACCCCCCACCCACCAAAAAATAAAATAAAGGTAAAGTAAGTAGGGTTGCAGAATGGTCATCTTGGAACCAGATCAGTCACTCAACGATATGGTTCCTTTCTTTTAAACTAAGCCTGTGAGAATGACAATTTTATTAGTGATATGTGCCTGACTTTTGCACACCCACAGATGATTTGGTAGTGCACAACAAACTTACAGAAGGTAGCCACAATTTCTTGGTCTAGGAAATGTCTATCAATTTAATTATTAAAACCAGTTTAATGTTAGTGCCCTTGTGAGCAGAATCTTTAAGATGATATAAACCCGTCCACACTCCATTACTTCACTGGCATTTAGCATTTTCCTTGCAGTTGTCAGGATGTATCTCTTTAAATCTAAGCAGTGGTTCTCAACCTTCCTAATGCCGCGACCCTTTAATACAGTTCCTCATGTTGTGGTGACCCCCAACCATAAAATTATTTTTGTTGCTACTTCATAACTGTAATTTTGCTACTGTTATGAATCATAATGTAAATATCTGATATGTTATATGTGTTTTCTGATGGTCGCGACCCACAGGTTCAGAACCACAGAAGGCAATGAGTAAATTACACTGGTTCAATCAGTGAATAAATTAGCCAAAATAGTTGAACGACTTAAAAGTCTCTTGACACATTATAAACTAAAACATTGAAGGCAATTGAAAAAAAATAAGATTGTATTGTTTCTGGGCCACTTAATCTCTGAGTGTTTCCTTTCCTGTGAAATGGGTATGTTAACACTTTGCCAGGTGGGCTGTACGGTAAAGGTTAGAAATAATGCACATAAAGTATCTAACATGATAAATGGCTGCTGTGATTTGTTATTATTAACACTATATATTAAAAGTTCAAGTTACCTTGAAAAAAATGAAACAATTAATTACTGGTTTACACAAATTTTAAAAATCTATCTAGTACTGTTTTATTTAATCAACCAAAGTGTAATGGCACAAGGCAGCTAAGAGTGGGTTAATCCAAGTTGTCAAGCAGCTAAAACACCAAGGCAGCCATTTATTTTGATTTATCTGCCTCCACTTTTAATAACAAAGCCTTTTCGTTTCAGCTGTTTTATGTAATATTGTTTTTTAGTAAATAACTGATCTAATTGGTATTTTGCTAACAGTAAAAATGGAGTAAGACAAAAATAGAGACTGTTTGAGGAGGGAGGAGGCTGTGTCTAGTTCAACATTTTATGAAATGGATTCTGAATGAAATAGAGGCAGCATTCTCGTACGGTGGAATCCCCTGTACATTAAGAATACTGGCGGTGTACAGATTGTAAGCAAAGAGGCAATAAATACATCAAAAGAAACTTTAAAAATGATTTTTAGCAAGCCAAGAAAATTGCCAAAGAACTTGGAGACTATATATGTACTAATGCATTTGTCTTTCTGACCTTCTGATCTTGATTAGTTTTTCAATGCCATTGGCATCTCTAAGGTTACAATTTGGTGGAGATTCTGGATTGCAGTTGTGCTGTCAAAGGGTCATTCTTCTTGGTAATAAGGTAGCTAGTGGTCCCTGGGAGAGGAGAAAACAATCAGGTCTTGAAAGCTGAAACACGCTGAAGTCGAGAGTAGGTTCTTGGCAGGAGCCCAGCTCCTCTTTCTCAGGCCATTCATCATCGTTGCAATGAAGGAGAAAATGGTGGGGTCGGCACCTACAGTCATGAAGTGGGGACCCAAATAACAAAGAAACACAACCACCAATACTGCAGACGGGATTATATTTAGGAACTGCTCTTGGGGGCATTTTGTTTTTTCATTTCCCACACTGTTGAGTCATGTGTTAAGGGATGCGGTCCCCTTAAAAAGAAGCATGCTGCTTATTTTTGAAGCAAATTATTATCAAATGACTAGGCTTCAAAACATTTCTTAATTTCAATTTGAAGTGAAGTCATTTGAATTTGAAGCATATGCCTTTGCTAAATTGTTGCCAAAAAATAAAAATAAAAAAGAAAGACAACTTATTTTTTGCATTCACTGCTTACAAATCTGTTGACTCAAGATGTGGCAGAAAGTTTAAGTCCTGACAGTAGGGTTTATTTCTTGTGGCCTGGAGTGACCTACCCTCATTATCACTAGTGCATTTTCATTTCATAAAGCCAAAATAAACTTGCATGCTGTAATTGTTACACTTAGTCTAAATGAAGATTGTGACTAGCCTGTGAATTGTATCTATAATTTAAACCCAAGTAAAAGCATTGGATGTACTACCTGAAACCATGCAACTAGAAGAAAACATAAGTGGTAAGCTTCTTTTTTAAAAATATATTTTTATTGATTTCAGAGAGGGAGAGGGAGCGAGAGATAGAAACAACAATGATGAGAGAGAATCATTGATTGACTGCCTCCTGCACACTCTCCTACTGGGAATGGAGCCCACAACCAGGCATGTGCCCTGATGGGGAATGGAACCGTGACCTCCTAGTTCATAGGTTGACACTCAACCACTGAGCCACACTAGCTGAGCAGGTCATAAGCTTCTTGATATTCATCTTGGTGATGATTTATTGAATCTGATACTAAAAACAACAAAACCAAAAATAAATAAGTGGGACTACATCAAGTTAAAATGTCTGCACAGAAAACTAGCAACAAAATGCAAATAAAAAATATCAACAATCTGCTAAATAAAAAATTGCAAATAATATGTCTGATAAGGGGCTAATATCTAAATTATATAAAGAACTTATACAACTCAATAACAAAATAAAACACCAAACAATATGATTTTTAAAATAAGCAGACTATATGAATAGACATTTTTCCAAAGAAGGCATACAGATGGCAAACAAGTACATGAAAAGATGATCTATATCAAGAAAATGTAAATCAAAACCACACCTGTTAGAATGGCTATCATCAAAAGACTAGAAATAACAAGTGTTGGCAAGGATGTAGAGAAAGGGGAACACGTGTACTATTGGTGAGAATGTAAATTATGCAGACTCTATGGAAAACAATGTTTTCCAAAAAAATTAAAAATAGAACTAGCATATTATCCAGCAATTCCACTTCTTGGTATTTATCTGAAAAAAAATGAAGATACTAATTCTAAAATAAATATGCACTTTCTTTTTCATTGCCTCATCCTATCGAATAAAGAGGGAATATACTAATTGACCCTAAGGCTTTTGCAAAGATGGCGGTGCCCACAGCCAATAGGGAGGGAATATACTAATTGACTGCCCCCGCCCTCAAAGATGGCAGCACCCACAGCCAATAAGGAGGGAATATGCTAATTGACGCCCTCAAAGATGGTGGTGCCCACAGCCACAAGATGGCCAACAGGTGAGGGCAGTTGTGGGGGACCAGGCTGACAGAGGAGGGCAGTTGAGGGCAATCGGGTCAGCAGGGGAACAGTTAGGCGTTGATCAGGCTGGCAGGGGAGTGGTTAGGAGGTGATCAGGCTGGCAGGCAAAAGTGGTTAGGGACAATCAAGCAGGCAGGCAGGTGAGTGGTTGGGAGCCAGCAGTCCTAGATTGTGAAAGGGATGTCTGACTACCGGCAGTCGGACATCCCCCGAGGGGTCCCAGATTGGAGAGGGTGTAGGCTGGGCTGAGGGACACACACCTCCCCACCCCCCACCCCCAGTGCACAAATTTCATGCACCTGGCCTCTAGTTATTTATAACAGCCAAGATATGGAAGCAACCTGTGTCTACCGATGGATTAATGAATAAATAAGATAAATATAATGGGATATTATTCAGCCATAAGAAAGAATGGAATCTTTTTTTTTTTAATATATTTTATTGATTTTTTACAGAGAGGAAGGGAGAGAGATAGAGAGTTAGAAACATCGATGAGAGAGAAACATCGATCAGCTGCCTCCTGCACATCTCCTACTGGGGATGTGCCCGCAACCCAGGTACATGCCCTTGACCGGAATCGAACACGGGACCCTTCAGTCCGCAGGCCGACGCTCTATCCACTGAGCCAAACCGGTTTCGGCGGAAAGAATGGAATCTTGCCATTTGCAACAACATGGATGGACCTCAAGGGCATTATGTTAAGTGAAATAAATCAGACAGAGAAAGACAAATACTATAAGGTCTCTTTTATGTGTGGCCAGATTATTATGACCACCTGACATTTGTAGGCAAATTAGCTATAACTTCACGCTGAAGTTGCTAGAGGGCCAGATCATTATAAATGTCTGAATAACACAACGTACCTAAGTATCATTGCTGATCAAGATCATCCTATCATGTTGATGGCGTATCCCAATGGAGATGGCTTCTTCCAACAAGACAATGTGCCATGCCACAGTGCTCATATTGTGCAGGAGTGGTTTCAAGAATATGAGGGAGACTTTACCTTGCTTAGGTGGCCCCACAATCATCAGATCTCAATACAATTGAGCATTTGTGGGACAAAGTTCAAAGAGCCATCAGGCAGCTGGTTCCACAACCATCAAATCTCACAGAACTGGACAGTGCTATTCATCAGGCATGGTGTCAGATTCCTCGCATCACCTTTCAACATCTCGTGGAGTCAATGCCAAGAAGGATCGCTGCAGTATTGAAGGCAAACTGTGGCCCAACGAAGTACTGATGGGGTGGTCATAATAATCTGGCCGGTCATAATAATCTGGTATATATATGTATATAAATAGATATAATATGTATGTAAGTCTATATATATAAGTATATAAATCTCTCTATATGTACACACACAAAATACATACATACACGTTGAATAATTATAAAAGCAGTGTTTATTAAAATACATCTCATTTTCAAAATTGAGCTATCAGCTGTTTAAGTGTGTATACATTTTTTGGACACCCTGTAATATACATAACTCAATAGATATAGAGAAAAGATTGGAGGTTGCAGAGGTAGGAGTGTGTGTGTGTGGGGGGGAGAGATGGATGAACTTGTTATAGAATATAAATTATAAATTAAATTTTAAAAAATTAATAAGATGAAGACAACTAATTAAATATGGCATTCTAATAAAGTGTTTTCATGTCTTAGTTAATAAAAGTGATTTTGAATAAAATCCTAGAAAGTATTGGAAAGTCTAGAAGTCTCTTGAATACAATCGCTGCTAGTTTTGTAGAATTGATAAATAGCAAGAACAATATCATTGATGTTAAGAGCAGTTTTTCATACACGTCACGTAGTGTCTATCAATGTCGTGAGGAGAATTTGGAGGATTTCCTATGTCAGATCATGGCTTAGACAATGGCATCATTTAGTGTGCAGTCACGGTGTCATACAGGGAGATCATGTCAACATTTCCTAGAAATAAAACAGTGGTTGGAGACTATTAAAATGAGCAGATAAATAGCTTATGCAACAAGTTATATCACTTCATTGGCAGTTTTTAATATATAGTTTTTTTTAGCTAGGAATAAAAATAAATCATTTTATATTTTTTATTTATTGATTGAATATGTTACTATACTAGTTCTTGACATTAAAAAAAAATCCTGTGTTTGCTAGACATCGGTTTTTCTTGAAGATTCATACAATATCTAGGTTCTAGTTTCAGTTCTGCTATTTTGCTAGCTCTGTGACCTTGAGGAAGAGATTTAATATCTTTGAGATTTAACTGCCCCGCCTGTAAAATGGGTATAATGTTATTTTTCCATCCCATCCACAATGTTATTTTCTTTGTTCATAATAGATGTTAAAATAAGCTTAATTATTAATACAAAGCCACAAAACATAAGGTTTCATTAAAAATGACAGGAATATACATGGTTCCTTATAGCTGCTAAAATACTACAAACAAAAATGTCTAAAACAGGTCACAAACATAAGAAAAGTAGTTTATAAAAACAAACAGATTAACTCAATTAAAAAAAAAAGAGAAAAAAGACCACAATAACTTAATGACAAATAATTCAAAAATAGAGAGGACATGTTAATGTATATCACTCTATGTTAGATCCTAGGAATATATGCAAAATATTGGGAGAACCTTTCTCTATCCACTTGCAACTTGTCTTCATGCACTAAATTTTCATCTACATACATTACCTAAACTAGATTTGGCTTTATTAAATAGTTCCCTCATTGATTTTTCCTATTTTGGAGGTAAAATTTGGATTACTTGCTTAAATTTTATTTCCCTATTTTTCTTAATGGCATATACAGTGGTAGAAAGCTCAAACAGTATGAAAATATATATCATGAAGAAAAGACTTCTTTTATTCCCAAACCCCAGTGATATTTTCTCTCCCTGGCTATTGTTAGAATTTTAAATATATCATTGTAAATATATGCTCTGCATATATCTCCACAATATTTTTCTTATTAACATAATAGCCTATTTAGGAAACAGAAGGCACACTCAAATTTGGAAAATTAGAGGACAGTTTCTTTACTGGTCATCAAATACATGGTTATGCTATAGACGCACCACAAGGAGAGAGCTGTGGAGAAAGGGAGTGGCTACCGGAACTTGGAAGGGAGAAGTCACGTTGGGCAGTGAAGCAGCTGGCAGGGAGGGAAGGCACACTCAGTCTCACTTCCCTTTCCTCTGGTCCATGCGAGGGTTCCTCACTGGCCAAAGGCATCCAACAGCCAGAGGACATAGGAGCCCAGTGATATGTGCCATAGAGGTGGGTCTTCAAGGGCCAGGGGCGGAGTGGAGAGTGGAGAGTAGATCAGGAGGAGCAACTGGAAGAAATCTGCCCGTTATTCTCTACCTCTCGCTTTTTACAGTTAACCATATATGTTGGAGGTAATTCCATGTATCAGTACATATAGATCTCTCCCACGCTTCTGAAGGAGGTAATCATTGCATGGATGAAATGTAATTTTTTAATTGGTCTTTATTGCTAAACATTTAGATTGATTTCCTGTCTTTTGCGAACACAAACACAGCAACAAATATGCTTGTACATATGTCCTCATGAACATGCGTGCTATATCTGTTGTATAAATTCCTAAAGTGAAATTGCTTCCTCATTAATTTAGGGGGCCAACGTGGATGTTGGGTATTTCTCCAAACAGAAAAAATAAAATAGAATTGCTCTCCAATTTCAGCATGAAGTTGTCAAAATAGTTTTGAGAACTTATTGCCCCCAAATCTAAATTCCTTATTGCCTAAAAATCCATATTCTTTTGACTTGGTAGAACAGTGTAGAAGTTAAGAACACGTACTCAAGAGCTGGTGAGCCTGACTCTGATGAATGACCTTGGGCAAGTTCAGCAAGGTCTCTCTGCTTCAGATTCCTTATCTGTAAAATAGGGATGCTAATAATACTAGTAGCTACTGCAAACGACTTTCGGAGGCTTAAGTGAATTGATATAAGGAGATTGCTTACACCAGTGTTTAACATTACAGAAGGTTGTGCTCTTTCCCAGGAGGTAGAGGGCAGATCAACTTGGAAGAAAGAGGTCACCGATCAGCTTGGAGTCTCCCCGGTGACCTCTTTCACCAAATTGTCTTGAGTACATCACAGTAAGTCTTGAAATCAGGTACAGTCCTTCAGCTGTTCTTCTCGGTTGTTTTAGCTAGGTCTTGCTCTTACAGTGGTTCTCACCCTTCTGGCCCTTTAAATACAGTTCCTCATGTTGTGACCCAACCATAAAATTATTTTCGTTGCTACTTCATACCTGTAATGTTGCTACTGTTATGAATCGTAATGTAAATATCTGATATGCAGGATGGTCTTAGGCGACCCCTGTGAAAGGGTTGTTCGACCACCAAAGGGGTCGCAACCCACAGATTGAGAACCGCTGTAATTTAAGACATGTTATGTGGAAATAGAACAGTGCTTAGTCTAGAGATAATTATTTCCTACGAATGATGAAAGATACTTCCAAATAGTCTATGAAATGCATCATTCATTAATTTTGCATTTTCTAATCTGGCTGCTGGATACAGAAGCTATGTCTAGCCCTGTAAGAGCACCTGGTACTGTTTCCTCTAATCATTTTGGGTGACCCTTTTCCTGGCCTCAGCTCCTTTCCTCACACACTGGTGCTGATCAGTATTTTGCTGAATCTTCAGGGGCATCCCCTGCTGACCTTCTGAGTTCTCTCTCAGCATAGCCCTCACTTCTCTGGGACTCGGTCCTGTGAACTCTGGCTCCTTCACTCTCCCCAGACCCTCATCTCCACCTTCTCGACTGTTTGTTGGGCTCTGAGTTCCACCTCCTTGCACTGTGGCTTGGAAACTCTCTTGAGGCAATACGTTGGGCCGATAGCAGGGTTCATATGACGTGTTCCCCTTTGCCCAGAGGGCACTGACCTTCACTGCCTGATAGAGAGTTCCTTGAAAACTGTTGTTTCTTTTCTTTAAAAAAAAATTTTTTTATTGACTTTTAGAGAGAGAAAGGGAGAGGGGGAGAGAGAAACATTGATGCAAGAGCTTAAGGTGGATCAGCTGCCTCTTGCATGGACCTCCAATGGGAATTAAACCCGTAACCCAAGCACATTCCCTGACCAGAATCAAATGGCAACCCTTTGGTGCCAGGATGACACCGAACTAACTGAGCCACACCGGGGCCAGGGGCTCTTTTCTTTTCCCTTCCTCCCCTTCCTTCCCTTCCTCCCTCCCTCCCTCCCTCCCTGCCTCCCTCCCTCCCTTCCTTCCTTCCTTCCTTCCTTCCTTCCTTCCTTCCTTCCTTCCTCCCTCCCTCCCTCCCTCCCTCCCTCCCTCCCTCCCTCCTTTCCTCCCTTCCTGTCTTTCTTTATTTCACTTATTTGCTTTGTTTTGTCAGGAGGGTAAACCCAGGCCCTGCTCACCTTGTTTGGAAACAGAAACAGAAATGCTTCTATCCTGCTTTTTTATGATTCTTTTTACCTCTTTTCCACCCTTTTATTGGGTTGGTTGAGTCTTTATTCAATTTTTTCCCCTGTACTGATTTAAAAGTAGTAAGTTTATTTTTAGGTTGGTTTTTTTCTGTGTGTGTGTGTGTTTATCCTTAAACTTTTAACTCGCAGACATGAATTAACTAGTTCTAACATTAATCGGTAGCTTTACCTTCACTTCAGATAGAGATTTAATAAAACTTTAATTCTTCCTATTTTACCAATTATTGTTGTCTCAAATTTCAGTTCTACCATTTTTTATTATCCCCCAGATTAATCAGCATTATCATTATTATATCAGGTTAGTGCTTATTTAGGATTGCCAACATATTAATTATTATTTTCTTTGCTCACTAGTTTTTCTTGCATTCCACTCATTCCATATGTGTTAAATTTCCAGTGGGGTTGTGCTAATAATAAATTGTTTTATTTTTTCTAAAAACTTTTCTTTATTGAATATTTATTTACCTGGCTATAGATTTTGATGTGGATAATTATTTACTCCCAGGACTTTATATATATTGTGCCATTATCCTCTGTTTTTTGTCATTATTATTGAGAAGTGTGCTGTTAGTCTAATAGGGATTGCCATGAGTATGTTATGTCTTTCACTCTGATTTTCTTTAAAATAACTTCTATGATTTAGTATTCTGAAATTTACCGTTAGTACCTAGACATATTGTAGGTACTAAATTTATTTTCCTTAGGACTCATTGTGATTCATAAATTTAATTCTTCAATTCTAGAATATTCTCTTGATAATATCACTTTAAATATTGTTCCTTTAATATATTTTCTATTTGTCCTATTACAGTGATGGCGAACCTATGACACGTGTGTCAGAGGTGACACGCGAACTCATTTTTTTTGGTTGATTTTTCTTTGTTAAATGGCATTTAAATATATAAAATAAATATCAAAAATATAAATCTTTGTTTTACTATGGTTGCAAAGATCAAAAAATTTCTATATGTGACACAGCATCGGAGTTAAGTTAGGGTTTTACAAAATGCTGACAATATTTAAAGTGATATTATCAAGAGAATATTCTAGAATTGAAGAATCAAATTTATGAATCACAATGAGTCTTAAGGAAAATAAATGTAGTACCTAAAATATGTCTAGGTACTAACAGTAAATGCCAAGCTCAAAAGGTTCGCCATCACTGTCCTATTAGGAAAGTTTCAGAAATTTTTATTTTTTCTTCCATGTCTCTTTCATATATTTCATCTCTTTATTTCTCTTCCCTTTATTTTGAGGAATTCCTTCAGTTCTATTTTCTATTTCTTCACATCTGTTTATTACCTCTTGAAAGTTCTTTTAACTCATTTTTATTCCTCCTTTTGTATTTTAAAATAATTTTAAATACTTATTATAAAGTTTCTATGTGGTTATTTTCTTTTATGAAGTTTTTGAGATCTAATTCTGCTGTCTGACTGCTAACCCTATCAAACAGTCAGGGCAGATTGCTTCTTTTTGTATTTCATAATTTTGGATTGTCACCTCATGTCACCCAAGCTTTATTTGTGGAAAGGCTGCATCTTGTGTTGAGAGTGTGTTTTTCCAGAGAGGTTTTGCATTTGCTTTTCCCAGCTGGCCCAGGAATATTACCCACACAGAACAACTTTTCTCATTGCCATCTTTTTATAGTTATGTATTTATTTATCTATCTATTTATTTTCATATTGCCTCTTTGGCGAGATGCCTAGATCATGCATTATAAACCTTTTGTGTATTTAATATATCATGCATATACATCACATATATAGTAAATATAAATAAATATGGACATAAATAAAACCTTTGTGAGAATACAAATTCTCAAGGAATATCCCATTGATGTTATTTTGTTGACTGTGTTTGTGTTTCTTGGCCAGTCCCACACTATTTTAATAATTGCCACCTTATATTGTTTTATGGCCTAGAACAGTGATGGCGAACCTTTTGAGCTCGGCGTGTCAGCATTTTGAAAAACTCTAACTTAACTCTGGTGCCATGTCACATATAGAAATTTTTTGATCTTTGCAACCATCGTAAAACAAAGACTTATATTTTTGATATTTATTTTATATATTTAAATGCCATTTAACAAAGAAAAATCAACCCAAAAAAATGACCTCCCATTTTAATCATCAAGTCAATAAAATAGATAGCATTACATTTCCCATGGAAAATATTTAAATTCAGTTTGAATAACATCTTAAAATTTACTATGATCATTGAAGTAAAAGTGTTGCTCTCAAACTTTAATGTGAATCAGAATTACCAGAAAGGACTGTTAATGATAGAGATTTCTGGGCCTTTAGTGCAGACCTATTGAATCAGATTCCTCAGAGATGGGGCACAAGAACCTGTATTTTTTAACAAGTCTCCCTGGATGATGCTTCTAAAGGTGAATGTTTAGGAAGCATTGAAACAGATTGATCTTGGCCAACAATTGCATTAGCATAAATAATGTTTCTAATACTACTCTTCTATATTCATTTTACTTTAAACAATGTTTTCTCCCAGGATTTACCAGGAAGATTACTAAACAATAAGCCTTGTACAGAGTGCTTAAACTATTGGATTTAAGACAAAAATAATGTAACTTTTTCCGGTTGATGACTTATAAAATGCTTCAGAAAATGAAGTTCAGATACTATTTATTTCTTTAGGGCATCTGCATAGATTAATCCAATCATTACAAGCAGTATCTTGAGTCAATCTGGTTAGTGACTAACCACTTTTTCTAATAAAATTCTTGAATTTCACTCTAGCTAATCTTGTCTTGTGTCCAACTATAAAAAGTCTGGTTAATTTTCTAATAATACTAGAGAGCTTTTCCTCACAAGTTGCGTAGCACAATAAAGGCAGTTTCCTTTAGACTGGCAGTGAGAAACTACTTTCTGTTCCTCAATCTGATGGTTCATTTGGCTTATTATTTTAAACTAGAAGCTCGTTGCATGAAGATTCCCGCAATAGGCCTTCTTTCCCCTGCCTGCTGGCACTGGTTTTCCTCCAGCACCCAGGACCCAGGCCCTTGGTCCGGCCGCAGCGGAGAAGCCAAGCCTCTTCAATCTTCAGTCTTCAGTCTTCAGTCTTCACTCTGGCCGGAGCCTTCGGTTTTCGCTCCACACCTGTGTTTGCAAATTAACCACCATCTTTGCTGGGTTAATTTGCATAGTTGCTCTGATTGGCTGGTGGGCATAGCAGAGTGACCCCAATTTGCATGTTTCTCTTTTATTAGTGTAGATTGGGCACAACAAGCTCCCCAGGATGACTTTCCTTCAGCGTTGACTGGTCTCTGCATTGGCTGATCACACAAACTGACCACATTGCCACTTGTTTCTAGTTCTTGAGGCTAGAAACCCGACTCAGGATTCCATAATGGGAAGGAATATTGCAACGTCTCAGTTTAAAGGAGACGGTCTTTGCTTGATTGCTTGCTGTAGGGATATGTAAACAAAGTTGTCGAGAAATTTTCTTCTCTTTTTCATGTTTTCTTCAGTGTTTATGATTCCTTTTTATTAAAACAATACTTTGATAATCAATACTTCTCTGCCTATCGAATTCATGACTCCCCCCCACCCAACTTGCTAAATTATAAATTTGCTGGTATCGTTTGTCTGTATTTTATTTTTTAAGCAAAGGTGCTTTGAGCAGGTAAGCTTCCTTTGGCAAATCCTGGCTGACATCTGCCATTTCGTCTGAGAGTTTTAGATGTATTCTATATCATTTTCTATTTTGTTAATTGATTTGAAGTTATTAGAAATTTATCTTATATTCTGAGATTCAACATCAGGCTTTGATGCAACATACTCAGAACACTGTTGACCCTGTTCATTAATATGTGTACGTTTCACTATGTGGACTTCACAGTTAAAAAAAACTTAAGAGGCTTCAGCAGAGGGGAGGGCATTGAGATGTATTTTTCTTCTCTCTGTCCTTTTCCTAAGAAGATAGTTCCAATTCAGTATGACAGAAAACAATGTGCAGGCACATGCCTTTACTGCAGCAAACCACCTTCTCCTAGCAAGAAGGGGAGGTTCCAGCGATGTAAGCAGCAGGCTTCTCGTGAATGTTGTCTGGTCTGGCTTCCATGATGTTTATGACTCTTTTCTGAACTGGTCTTAACTCTTGTAAGACAACCCCTACCAAGGAGGGAGAGCCATCTCAGTGGTGGGTCACGCAGGCATGGGTAATTATTTTTATGCCCAGCTATTTGTAACTCTTGTTATTAATAACGTTTATAACATACATTCAATCATGAGTATACTCTTTCAGCTTGGAATGGCACCACTTTAGAGATTAAATTTGGGGTATCTTTTAGATAAACTTCCCATAAAATGACTTGCTTCTATTAATTCAACATTCATCTGTGGGAGAATATAAAGGAGGCATTTTTGATCTTACTAGAGATTCTTGTCTCCCAAGGTAGCCAGTAACCATCCTTGGAGTGAAAAACAAAACAAAACAAAACAAAACAAAACAAAAAAAACGGAGTAAGGAGGCAAAATATCTGAATTCACCTTGACACCTGACTTTTATGCATGAAAACTTCATTATTTGATTATTTGTGTCCAAGTTCTGAAGTTATCAGGCAGTTTAAGGAAAAGTGGTTGTTACCTAGAAATATCCATGACTAAACTATTTGTACAATTAGTTCCTATCCAACTACCTTTCCTGGTTTAGCAGAACAAATATTGGGCCCATCATGTCAATACTCTAGACAGCCTTTCACTATCAAACATTATAAAAAGCCACTATTTGACATATAGAGATTTGGTAGAATTCAGTTAACAACTAGAGAAGAGAAATCAACCAGGAGAAAGATACTAAACAAGAGAATATGCATATAAAAAATTTAGTGAGACCTTTGGGAAAAAACAATTTAAAGACACTCAAATATTCTCCAAGGGATAGTAATGTGCTCCCAAACTGAAATGTGAAATGATGGGTGTATTATGTTGTCTTTCAGTGTTGTTAGGAAAATTACAAACACCGCCAAAAAAAAAATCAATATTTGATTCACTGCATTGAGTAATAAAATATGTAAAATACATTTTGTTACTTATAAAATAAAATATACTTGCTTTAATAATTCTAACTTTCTCCGAAACCGGTTTGGCTCAGTGGATAGAGCGTCGGCCTGCGGACTGAAGGGTCCCAGGTTCGATTCCGGTCAAGGGCATGTACGTTGGTTGTGGGCACATCCCCAGTAGGGAGTGTGCAGGAGGCAGCTGGTTGATGTTTCTCTCTCATCGATGTTTCTAACTCTCTATCTCTCTCCCTTCCTCTCTGTAAAAAAATCAATAAAATATATATAAAAAAAATTAAAAAAATAATTCTAACTTTCATTAAAAATAGTTCTAAGCAAATCTTTTTGAGCTATTTACTATCATGGTTCCATTTTAAATGGATTCACTGAGAGATGCCTTTTGCTGTCACCAATGAACTCTGGGGATGTGAATTTCCTGTGCAACGAAATGATCCACTTTCATCTTCTCTTTTGCCCTTTTCCACTCTCCACTTCGTTCTTTTCCTTCCTTGCTCTCTCTACCTCTGTCCTTGTTACACTTTAATTTTCTTCCTTGCTAGCCATGATCCCTTCTCTTTTGGTTCAGCTCCAGCTTCCCAAGAAGTAGATGGGCGAGTGTGTGCAGTTAGTCCCCTGAGATGCTCGCGGCCTGTTGACTTCTGTGCAGTTTCATTTTGTTAGGAAGCACAGAAAAATGCATTAACAGATCTACATTCTCTCCCTTGTTTCTAACAGTTTCAAACAAGGAATTGTCGCTTGTAAAGGCTACTTATTTTAAATTTACCTTCTTAGGAAAAAGAAAAATTGCCATAGTAACAATTAGCTAGCCCTCCCACCCCACCCCACACCTCCCCGCAGGAGGAGAATTAAAGCAACAAGTTACAGGAGAGAGAAAGGAAAGTGCTTCCTGAGAAGGTTTGCTACTTTAAGAAGAATATCACCTGGTCTGTTCTTGAGACTTGACCTGGTATTTTACACATGGTAAATAAATGCTCAATAAATATTTATAAACCAGCTGGAGGAGCCAGTGCCAGGCCCCAGTGTCTCAGTGTGGTGTTGATTCACCTCCAGAGCCAAGTCAAGGGAAAGCCTGGTGCACAGGGCACACCTTTTGTCGATTGGTTGTTTACTACATAGATTTCTGTTTCTCTACTCCACTTTAGAACCATGAGGGGAGCTTTAAATTCTGATGCCCAGGCCACACCCCACACCAAACCTCTGGGGTGGGGACCAGCACTAGTGTTTATGCAGCTCTCTCAGTGATTCCAATGTGTAGCCAAACTTGAAAACCATGGTCTTGTGATCATTATCATGTATCTGGTCAGCACTTTTTACCTTTGCAGAGTGCTTTCCAACCCATGTTAGCTATTAGTTTTTATAGCTGTAAGGGTTAAAACATGTCAGGTAATATGCAAATTGACCCTCACACCCTCACAAGATGGCTGCCTATGACCAGGCCAGCAGAGGGGTTAGTGAGGGATGACCAAAGGACTGAACAGCAGGCTGTGTGGGGTTACCAGGCTGGCAGGGAGCAGGCAGTTGGGGGTGACCTGGCTGGCAGTGGGGGGCAGTTAGGGGCAACCAGGCAGGCAGGCAAGTGAGCAATTAGGAGCCAGCGGTCCAGGATTGTGAGAGGGATCCCGGATTGGAGAGGATACAGGCTGGGCTGAGGGGAACCCCCCCACTGCACAAATTTCATGCACCAGCCTCTAGTTACTAATAAATGGAAAACAAAACAAAACAAAATACCATCTTAGATGATGTTACCACTGTATCCTTTCCTCTAGGTCAGTGGTTCTCCACCTTGGCTGCACATTAGAATCACCTGGGAATCTTTTTAAAATCCTGATTTCTGGGCCTCATCCTCTGGAAATTCTGTTTCTTTGTTATGGGGTGGGGCTACAACATTAGTAACAAAGAAACAGAATTTCTGGAAGATGAGGCCCAGAAATCAGGATTTTAAAGATTCCCAGGTGATTCTAATGTGCAGCCAATGTTGAGAACCACTGCTCTAGATGGATTCTTCAAGGTCCTGAGGTTCAAATAGTCCTTTTAACTTTCTACAGTAGACACCTACGCAGGCGATTCAGTTCTGCTGGGGAGATGCACCGTCATCCTGGCATAGGAGAAGGCAGAGGGCTTAGCCTGGATGCTGTATGTCCTGGGATTGAGGGCTGGGGCCGAGTGAAGGCTCTCTCCCCAAGGGAAAGCTTTTTTCACATACACAGTTCTTAGGTGGGCCAGGCACACCTTCCCTTTGGCTTTATAACACCTGATGCTCTTTAACCCCGAGGGCAGCTCTTTGGGAGAAGCTGAGGAGGGCCTGCCTCCAGGGCTGTCCTCTCTCCTGGGGTCCGCTTTATGGTGCCGTCAGGCTCACGTCCTGAGATGTGAAGGATGAAACACATCTCTAGTCTTCTTCCCCACAATCCTCACTTTTTTGGATGAAAAGCAGTACGAAATATACGAGCAGGACAATTTTGCGTCTCCCCATCAGAATCGGATCACCTGTGTTGGTGTCTGCTGGAGGAAGTTAAAAGAAACTAGTTGAGACCTCAGAACCAGGCAGAATCCACCTTCAGGAAAGCACGCAGTAACCCCAACCCCAACTATGGCCAAGTCTCTTGGGAAACAAATTAAGCAGACAAACTCCTGCTCTGGCAATAAGCCTACATTTTAAACTGTGCACATTGCAGAAAACATTCCCTACGATGTAATGTAAACATTGACTTACAAGCTTTGGTGTGCTCCATGTTTGTGTTGTTTAAGTAGCTTGTTGAAACTGAAGGGGAGAGAGATTTATCATCTTATACAAGTCAGGCAATGTTCAGGGGAAGGAGGGATTTCGGGAGCTGTTTAAGTGCGGGGAGAAGCCTGTATTTGGTCTTAGTAAGCAGTGAAATGAAGCAAGAGGATAACATTTGGAGAAAAGAGATTAATCTACCCAGGAAAGCTAATTTACTGTATTATGGAATGGTATAGAGGTGTAAACTACGTTTGATGCCTCTACTAAGCAAAAGATAGCTGCAAAATCTTCTATGTGTATTCATTTAAAATAATATTTTTGACATCATAATAACATAGCTAATACTTATTGGGTGCAAATCACATATGCAACAATTTATTCCTCAGGACAGTTTTATGTAGTAGGTAGGCTATTACACCCACTTCACAGATGAGGCGTTGAAAAGTTGTGCAACTTGTCCAAGGCCACAAGGTTAGTGAATTGCAAAGCCAGAATTTTTTAAAAAATATATTTTATTGATATTTTACAGAGAGGAAGGGAGAGGGACAGAGAGTTAGAAACCTTGATGAGAGAGAAACATCGATCAGCTTCCTCCTGCACACCTCCTACTGGGGATGTGCCCGAAACCAAGGTACATGCCCCCGAGTAGAATCGAACCCGGGACCCTTCAGTCCAAAGGCCGACGCTCTATCCACTGAGCCAAACCGGTTAGGACAGCAAAGCCAGAATTTTAGCTGAGATAGCCTGGCTCTGGATTCCATGTGCATTAAGTTGAGTTTGTTTTGTTATTCCATTTGATATAATTGCTGAAATTGCTTATTTTACTTTCTTGCAACTAGATAAAACCTTGTGCACTGAGTCACTTAATTCTGTTCAAGATGAATGATAATTATTAATGCTATCAAGTGATGTTTATTCTGCTGATTTGATATAATAAATGGAGAATTTCTGACAGGATATTAAAGTATCCATTGATTTATTTTCCTGAAGTGAAAATTAGGTTTTGTATTTGATAAATATTCTTACTATGATAAAGATTGGAGAACTAACAACTATTCCAATTTATTTAATTTCTATAATTGCTAAGCCAAACTTATTTGGAAATTTTAAAGTGAGGAAATTTTATACAGAGAATAGAGAAGACTCCAATGGCTTGAAGACATTTAGAAGTTATATAGATTGTAGACCCTCCGGGCAGGCATCCTGCAACGTGAAGCAAGTGAGATTAGACTTTACTATAATTGGTTCAGCTGACTCCTCAAAAGTTTGTTTGTTTTTAATCACAGTTACAGTTGAGAGTAATATCCTAGAAATTCAGAATTTAAAGATCTACAGCACCTAGATCTGGCCCATAGTAGGCATGCAGTAAATGTTTGTTGATTAGATGTTAAGGATGAATTTAAATCACTGACACAAGGCAGAAAACAGGCTCAAGTTCTCTTTTTTTTTTGAATATTTAAAAATTTTTTATATTTTTCTACCCAAGATGCATTTGCTATCATCATCAATGAATATTAAATGAATTGGTCAGATTCAGCTACATGACATTTCAGATAAAAGATTTTCTTAAAAGAAGACAGACTTCCTCAAGCCATGTACTCAACTTACATTTTGAGTTTCCATTTCTAGTGTCAGTGTGGTCGGTCTTTCCCTGGTACTCCTTTAAAAACACACCCCAAAACTTGATCCTAATCCTTTAATTGTTTGGAATATATTGTCTACTTTCAACCTAAGAGCTCATATAAACGGGGCATTTTACCAAGTCACTAAGATGAATTTCTGTAGTTTTTAATTATGTCCTTTTTAGGAAAAATAAGTAAGTCTACCGAAAAATCCCACCTCTCCTTTCTTTTCTAGATGATCAACGTGCAGGAGTTTCAGAGTCTCTGAAGTCTGGAAGGTGACTCCTCCCAGCTCATATCGCCGCTATGGAAATACAGACACTCGTGAATGTCCAGCCTCTTTCTAGTTCAGCATTTTCACTCTTCCAGGTGTTTTGCATACATGGCATTCTTCCTGCTCTTTCTGCTCAACCTTATAGCGGAGATTGGCCCACGAGGAGACAAAACAAAACAAACAGAAAACCAAGTTGGGTGTCAGGCATCCCTGTCAGCCTCTCTGAGCCAGTGACTGGCACCAGGGAAACCAGAGGGGACGTTGGTGCTCTGGCTTCTGCCCTGTCATGATGCAGCTAATAGTGGCCTGGCAAGCAGTTGGTGAACCTCAGGTGAATCATGGCCACATGACGGCCTGGTTCGAACCCAACCCCCTGCTGAATTGGAAGCAAAATCCGAGGAGGGGAGCAATGACTTGATCTTAGAAGGAGCCTCAGGGGGAGCTGCTGCATTTCCGAGCCTGAAATGAACACCCCCGGAGCCTGTGTTTGGGGCACAGAGTGGCCTGAAGTTCTGATTTTCAGTCTGTAGCTGAAAGGTGACGTCTAGAAATCAATTTTCTGCTTGTCCTCTTGTTTAGCCAAGGGGAGAAATTTGCTGCTTATACAGGCTTGAGGGCCTGACACCACTTCAAGAGAGCTCTCCAGGATCACAGGTTAAGGTATCTTCCGCATCAGCTTGCCCTCCCCACACTGCAGAAAGCCTCGACCTTGACCTACAGGGAATTTCCTTTCTAGAGGAGAGCAGGGAAATTCCGTTTCCATGTTAACAGAGGGAGGTCTCCCCCTGTCACTGCCTGCCGCCGTTAGCTCTGCGGGCTCTGGGAGCCCAATTATGTGTGGAGCCTTAGAAAAGGAGCCGGCGTTCAAACTAACGTGTCGAAGACGCGGACACAGGCCCTGTCAACAAATAATGGAGCGCGCTGGCGTGTTGGCACACACATTTGTGGTTTGGAAGATTACCTTTCAAAGTGGACTTACTGTGCAGCTGGAAATGAGCTGAGACCCCCATTTCGGTAGCTTTCCTGCTTGGATGGTCTAGATGCCATCGGCAGAGGCAGCCGAGAAAATAACAGCAGGGTTAACTGTTCACGCAAGTGTAATAATAGTCTTTAACAGAAGAAGAGTAATTACCTTTGTCTAGTCCTCCCTGCTGTAAAATGTGATAAAATAGAGACCACTGCCTACCGCGCTCCGCACCCTGCTTCTCTTCTCAAACACACGCCGATGACTCCGAAACACCCTCTGATCACACGCTAAATTCACATCTTAATTTTGAAAAATCCATTACTGCGGGCTCGATTCCCCGAACGTGTTTGACAGCTCTCAGGCCAGTGTTATTAGGCGAGAAATCTCAAAGCCCTGGGAGATTTACAGCCTGGGCGATCATAGAGCAGGAGTGGGTGCAGTCCTGTCCCCCATCGATTCTCCAGCATCACGCTGACAGGAGCTATCTGTGTGGCAGAAGGAAGAGCTCGAGAGGGGTGGCTTCACATGGAAATAGAAGCCCCTGTTAGCAGCCGGAAGCAGTGGTGCTGAAAAGCAATCGCTGGTGTCAAGAACTTTCTTCGCTGAGCAGTGCAGCTGGTGGCAATAAATAGCATTCTAATAAAGGAGGATGCTCAATCCATGACATAAGTGCACACTGCTTCAACCACCCAACATCATTTATGAGACTACACATGTCTGAAATGGATTTCCCCCGATACGTTTCTACATAAAAATGCAAAGATTTCAGTAAGAAGAAAAGATCTGCATTTTAAATCCAAGTAAAATGGGGAGATCAGTGAGAAGTGGGTTTTTTTTTTAAGTACAGCATGATACATAACATTTCAGAGACACTTTGGGCACCGCACTGTACAATTACTTGTATTCCTAAAAAGGAAGGATGCTGTTTTCTATGATCGCAAATGCTGTGTTTATGCCACGGGGCCTGATAGCTCTCCACCTTTTCCTAGAAGCTGCAAAAAGGCAAATGCGTACATTGACTACCTTAGGCCTCATTCTCAAGATACGAGCACATGTTCTTACATAAGCCATTAATGAAATCCAGTCAATTTCACCTAATCCCTAAAATGGTTCTAAAGGAACTGCTGAAAATGATGAACCAGGAGAGCCACGTGCACCATTACGGAGGCTTAAACAACGGGGCTCATCTGACCTCTTAACTCATTGGCTCTGCATGAGTAAATAAGTTATTAGTTTTGACATAACCAGTGGTTTATTTTATCATCTACTGCTGTTCTTTGTTACATGTTCTATTCATACCACATGTTATTGCTCTTTATAATTATTGTGAAACACAGCAATTGCACAGACTGTATCATATCCCACTGGGATAAACATTGTGGATGAGGGACCAGAAGAACTTGCCTTTGACTTAAAGTTTCTCCCTACGGCTTTCTTTACATGAGAAAGATTTTCTACTGACGCCATTCACAAAACTAACTCTATGTTTTAATGACTGTGGAGCCACTTTGAATAGCACTTTATCCAGGGACTCCGAATGCCAATTTGTTTTCTACTGTGAGGTGTGTGTTCAAGCTTATGAAATGAATAGCTGGTTAATCTTCTAAGCTATTACTCAAGATAAAAATCTACTGAACCAGAAAGCAAAATACAGCATTCACACAGCTGTTCTCTGAAATCCCTTCTGCCTTACTGTGCCTGTAAAACTGTTTATTAATATCATATTTTGGCTTTATAAAGAAAGGGTATGGTAACCTCAGATGTCAATGAGCCCCAACATCTTCTTTCAATTGTGTTGACTTTGAAACTCATTACTTAGAGATGGAAAAGCTGAATTTCTGTTCTCTTCAGGATGGAACTTTAGAAATTAGTAGTGTTCTAGCATAAAGGCATGCTGCTCAATGGACATTATGTTATGTGTGTTAATTGTATGTACAAACCACTTGTAAATGAGGTTTTTAATCATGGAGTCAGCAATGACTCTAGAATAATGTGAAAGTTTTGATATGTTCTAGTTGGTAAAGAGAACAACACTGTATATAATCAAAAGGTAGAGAGCTACTAGAAGGATTTGCTTCCCTGTGTCCCCTGAACTGCTAAGAACCAGATGGTTCAGAGATATTGTATATGAAACAGATAATGATTTGAATCCAGTGGTTTCTGGAGAATTCTAGGCAGATGCCATCTGGATGTGCTTTAAAAATTAAGCAGCAGTGATGAATTCCCCTAACTGTCTCTTAAAACACATATGAATCTCCAAGTCCACACTTTGATTTTGTGCGTGAGGCTGATAGCTGTAAGTCAAAACAGGGGCACGGAGTTAGTCAAGATCTTAAATCCGCTTGCATACCTATCCTTTCTCTAAGTCAGCCACAGAGAAAATATGAAAGTTTATCTTACTGTGCAAGGAAACATAGATGAACATATGGTGAACATTACTCCTCTAAAAAATATGTTTTGGTCATGGCTGAATATTGCCCCTTTTATTCTGAAATCATTAGCTCAGGATTGACCTAGCTTGACCCACGTACACCATTAAAGGAAGCGGTGATTTTAAAAATCCTCAATTATGGTTTCACACAATAGGGAACAGAATACACCTTTGCTGTTGATTGTGGGTGGGATTCCACAATTTTAAGAGCAGAAGTGGAGTTCCAAGTGGGACCACTTTGATCCTCTCACATAATTCCACCATGCAGATTGAGGTTTTAGAACCATCTGAAGTTCCTTTTGAAAAATAGAGCTTAATGACATAGTCTTTTATCAATAATCTTCAATACTTTCACTTATTTTTTATCCTCCAGAGGATATGTTTGTTGATATTTTTAAAAAGAAAGCGGGGGCGGGGGGGAGAGAGAGAGAGAGAGAGAGAGAGAGAGAGAGATACATACCTGGCCAAGTATTGAACCCACAACCTAGGTATGTGCCCTGACGGGGAATGGAACTCAGTATACAGAATGACACTCCAACCAACTGAGCAACACAGCCAGGGCAATGTTCTCATGTTTAACAGAACATGTGCTGTTCACTGCTAATAACATTCTTGTGGTGGTGTGTGAAGTAAAAATGAAAAAGTGTGAAGAACTACACCTAATATTCTACACCTAATGGCAATGAACCCCCAGTGTGGATTGCCAAGCCCAACCTCTCCCTTGAATTCTGGATGCCTATTTTCATCTGTCCCCTTGCTTCCATGGCTCTTCCAGCTTGATGTGTTAAACACGGACCCTTTTCTACGGGAGGGAGGATTTCCTTTCTGTTCTCACTGCCAGGGGAAGCTGGCTCTTCTCCCAATTTGCTTATTTTACCCGTTGGGATCAACAGATCTTGCACTGAGGTTGCTCCTCTCGTTGCTCTGGCCACTGGGAAACTCCAAGCCGACTCTGTCTCATATCGAGAGTATAAATCACAGCATGCGTTTTGAGTGCTACTTTTAATCATGACTTCAACTTATTTCTCTTCACTTCCATCCCCCCATTGATTTCATTTATTTAACCTATTGCAGTGTTTCTACCTCTGTCAGGCACTGCCAAATCCATTTATATGAAAAGGGGAGCATACATGGATAAGCTATATTTGTAAATGTCATTTTCTCCCTCATACCCTCTTCCATACTTAGTGCTGTAAAGTAATGACTGAGTTTTCCCATTCCCTCAGCCACTATTTCTATTCTTTCTCCTTTAAAAAGTATCTCTGGAAGCCACTCATTTTCCTGTTGCATTGTCTTGTCTTCATTCAGGTAAGCCACCTGATTGGTCTCCCTTTGTAGGCTCTCATTTTAATAAATTCTATTCTCAGAATATGCTTATTAATTCCCTGCTTCCGAATACAAGTATTATTATTACCTCTTCTTTGCTTAAAAAACCTTTTAATTGGCTTTGCATTTCCCATAGGCTAATATCTGAATTCCTGCCGCAGTGCACAAGGCTGTTCATTATCTGCATTGAGTGTCTGCCCCCTGGTGGTCAGTGCATGTCATAGTGACCAGTCGTTCCGCTAGTCAGTCGATTTGCATATTAGGGGTTTATTATATATGATAGTATTCCAATCCTATATAATAAAAGCCTAATATGCAAATTGTCCCCTTGACCAGGAGTT
>NW_005871086.1:6037317-6057870 GCF_000147115.1 Myotis lucifugus | reverse complement strand
TTGATCACCAGCCAGGCCTAGGGGCAGTACCCATGCACGGATTTTGTGCACCGGGCCTCTAATGTATGAATAGTCAGCAATTTGTTTATCTAGTCATCTGTTGATGGACATTCAGGTTGTTCCCAGCTTTGGGCTATTATGAATTAAGTTTCTATAACTATTCATGTACAGTCATGACGCATAAAGACATTTCTGTAAATTAAAGACCACATATATGATGGTGTTCCCATAAGACTACAATGGAACTGAATTTCCTGTAAGAAATGGAAGGATAATGTGGCTCAGGAGGAATTTTTATTTTCTCTGATAGGAAGAATATCTGTAGGGTATAGGTTCCCTCTCACTCACAGCACCTCAATTTTGACTCACAGATCACATCCCATTCAGTCAGACACTGACCTGCTTCAGCACAGGGGAGTCTGTCCCCACAGAGGGTGCTGCAGCCTCCAGGTCTAGCTTGGTGGTCTTCAGAGTACATTACTGTAAACCCTTTGTTGAGAACCTACAATACCATGTAAGGATACAGGTTCACAGGAACTACCTTAACAAGCATTAAGTATCTCTGCCACTTTAGTAAAAGCTTTCTGTGATAGTGTAGAGCCAGTCTGTCCCTGTCCTTTGGAAATATTTTCAGGTTATAATGATGTAAAGCATAGATAAGTTTTGTTTCTTCCATAACTTCAGTGCCAGAGACGTTGTTACAGACAGGGTTAATGAAACAAATATCACATTTCCAAAGTCAAAATAGTGAGTCCTTAATTCTATACCCTCCCCATGTTAAATCCCCCCCCCCCTTTTTTTTAAAAGAATGCCACAAAGTTTCTTAATCTGACCTCTGCTCCAGTATGCAATGGCCAAAACCACATCACCATGACAATCCCTATGTTCCTTTTCTCTCCATCTTGATTTATTTTTTCCTACTGATCCTCAGGCCGCCTTTTATTCCTTCTTGACAGTCACTATTATGATCTATGCCTTACCCAGCCAGTTTCTCCTCGATATTTCCAATCAATCCAGCACACCTCCCTGTTCATGCAGCAGTGCTGACATATTTGATGTTCTATTTCTGACCCTGTTGGAAGGAACCAGGGGGAGGATCGGTGGGACAGTGTTTATACAGCCCCTGGTAGTGTATAGTAATGCCCTAGGCTTTCACATTCACTCACTACACACCCACTGACTCACCCATAGCAATTTTGAATCCCACAGGCTCCCTTCATGGTAAGTGCCTCAGACAGGAGTATGATTTTTTAAAAATCTTTTATACCATTTTTTACAGTACCTTTTCTATGTTTCGATATGTTTTGATACACAGATACCATTGTGTTACAGTTGCCTACAGAATTCTGTACAGTAACACGCTGTATAGGTTTGTAGCATAGACCGTATAGCCCAGGTGTGTGGTAGGCTATCCCATCTAGGTTTGTGTACTGTAAGTGCATGCTATGATGCTTATATAATGACAAAATCATCTGATAACACGTTGCTCAGAATGTATCCCCATTATTAAGTGCCACATTACTGTACAAGTCTGTGTTGATGTATGTTTTCATTTCTCTTGGGTAAATACCCAAGAGTAGAATTTCTGGGGCACAGGGTAAGTGTATGTGAACATTTTAAGACATTGCTAAACTGTGCCAAAGTGGTTCTCACCAAACCTTGATATTGTCAGTCTTTAAAATGTTGGCTGTTGTAATGAGAGTGTATATTTTGTGGTTTTAATTTGCATTTTTCTGATGACTAATAATGTTGAATATTTACTGTTGTGCTTATTGGCCATTTGTATATCTTCTTTTGTAAAGTGTTTATTTAAATCTTTTGCTCAGTTTTTAGAATTAAATAGCTTGAATTCTTATTATTGAGTTATAAGATTTTTTTGATATATCCTGGATACAAGTCATGATGTTTTGCAAATATCTTCTACTAGTCTGTGGCTTGCTTTTCATTGTCTCAGTGGTGTCTTTCAAAGAACAGAGATTTTTAATTTGATGAAGTCCAATTTATCATTTCTCTCTTTCATGATTTATACTTTTTGTGTCCTAAGGAAACTTTAAGATCACAGAATTTTTTTATTCAAAATATTTTATTTTATAACGTTATCTTTTATGTTTAGGCCTCTGATCCATTTTGAGTTAATTTTGCATGTAGTGTGAGGTAGGGGTCTGGATTCATTTTCTTCTTCTTATAAATATATAGTTGTTCCAGCATCATTTTTTGAAACGAATTTTTTTCTCCATTGAAGTACCTTATCAACTTTGTCAAATGACATATATATGTAGGTCTATTTCTGGACTTTATAGTCTATTCCATTGATTTATATGTCTATTTAGCAGACTCTCTTGATTACTGGAACTCTATATGACATTTTGAAATCGGGTTAGAATAATCCTTCAATTTTGCTTTTCTTTTATTTTCTTTGCATTTCTATATAAAGTTCAGAAGCAATACACCAATTTCTAAAAAAACAAACAAACAAAAAATATTGTTGGGATTTTGCTTAAGGTTACATTGAATCTATTGATCAAGTTAGTGAGAAATGATATCTTAACAATAGTAGGTCTTCTGATCCAAAACCTGATATGTCATTAATTTCTCTCAGTAGCTATTCACACATCTTTAGTTTTTGTTAAACTTTATTTCTGAAAGAGAAATCATGACTCTCCCTTTGTGACATGGCTCTTATTATACTCGGATCAGGACACTATATGGACCATTGCAAACCAAAGCAGAACTAAAAAAAATCAAACCATTTTGATATTGGGCATAAATAATTTATCTTCCTTCTTCCATGAAATCATCATGTTCATAAAGAAAAATTGGATTCTTACATAATGCAGATCATTTAAGAGATTACTTTTTCCTTTATAGTTTCAGAAAAAATGACAATAATTCACAGACCAATAAATAAATAACTGTAGGCCTCTAAATTTTAACATTATATATATATATGGATTTGCTGATGTAAAGATATGTAACTGTCATTTGTCCTATGTGTGTCATGAACATACCCTTAAAGACCTCGTTGAAAGAGAAATGCCCCTGTTGGGGTTTTCACTTTTCTTCTTAGGCTTTCTCAGGGGAAAGTGTAGTCCACAGTCCCTTTCCTATAGTTTTGAAATACAAAAAGTCCTGAAAACCTACAATTTAAAAAAAAAAAAGTCGATAGCAAAACATGATCTGACCTAAACTCATTTAGCTTCTAAGCCTGACCTAGACAGACATGAGGCTGTTTTGGGTCTTTTCTATCATTTAGTGTGACTATTCAAACAATTCACTGCAGAAACATTTGTACATTTAATTATGGGATACTGGTGTGCACCCTGCTGGGATGTTACATAATACATGGTATGTATACTATATTATCTTTCTAAAACATGAAAAATTCTGATTTCTGAAACACACATGGGCCTAAAGGTTTTAGACAAGTGTGTTGGACTCATGTATCTGATTTTTTGTGCACCCTGAAGTCATGCAGACAAGCTGTGGTAAATTTGCAAAATCCCTCCTTCTTCTGGTGCACCTGATCTGTAAGCAGCCATGAAAAGGAGAATGCTGAGTTCTTCTACTTTTGGCAGCCAGGAGTCCAGTCCATTTTCCTAATAGCATCTTGCTCCCTTTGAGGAATGACCTCTTTTCCCTAAACCTGGTGTTTCCTTGCCTCACAGTACGGAAGCTGAAGGAGACAAAGCCTCCCTTTCCTGTTCCAATGCTGTCAAGTGCTGGGCATGTGGGACACAACCTTGGCTGACCATTCGATGCCCAGACCTGCAATTCTTGGAGGACTTCATAAACAACACAATGACTGAGAAAGACTGTGCATCACACACCTCCTCAGCATGTGCTAACCAACATGTTCCTGTACCTGAGCCCCCTGGAATCACTATTTCTCAGTCCTGTTCCCAGCCCTTGGTACTTGTGAATGTCAACTTTTTTGGACCTAGGTGTCTTTGCAGATATAAGCAAGATAAGATCATACTGGATCAGAGGGTGAACCTAACCCAATACTACTTTATAAGAAAAGAAGAGACACAGAGTGAGCAGGCCATGGGACAACAGAGGCAGGGATTGAGGGATCCACCAAGAAGCCAAGGAACTCCAAAGATTGCCAGGAACCATCAGGAGCTGAAGAGCTATGGAAGGGTTTTCCCCTCGGGCCTTCAGAGAGAGTGTGGCCCTGCCAACAACTTGATTCCGGATTTTTGGCCTTCAGTACTGTGAAACAACACATTTCTGTTGTTTTAAGCCACCTAGTCTGTGGCATTTTATTACAGCAGCCCTAGGATACTAATACACTGTCCATAAATTATATTTTGGTTAAATCAGCCCACATTCGTTACTCTTGTTTGCCACTAGGCATTCTATCTAATATACCGAGTAATGATCTATATAATCTTGTGTGATTTGTGTATATTATGAAACTTAAAAAATTCTAAACAGGAATATGTTTAGATAAAAATAGTTAATTTTTTTTTTTCGTGAAGAACAGGAAGTACAAAAGTAAAATTAAAAACACACACACAAAAAACAGCTGAGAACTTCAGATACAACACTGCAGGGCAGTACAATCCTGAAGGGTACCAAAACATTTTTTTGTTGCTCATGACAACAATTTAGTGAAAGCCAATCAGGGATTGCCTTCAAAATATTCCAAAATAGGCTATCCTTTACATAGAAAAAGTCTTCTTTATGTTATGATTGCTTTCCAAGACATATTACATTATGATAAACAATGATGTACATTGTTTTGACAATCAGAGTATTTATAAATGAGAAACTGATTTGCCTGCAGTGATGAAATGAATTGTAAAAAAAAAAAAGCATTAACAATGATGATATCATTTAAAATGTGTTTAGGAATTGTGTTACAGTTTTGCTTTTAAAAAAAAAAATCAGGAGGAAAAAAAAGTGCCAAAAGGCATTTATTTTAGAGTAACAAGCATGTGACAGGTCGCATTGGAAGAGCTCACTCACAAACCCAAAGGTAGAGCTGGCTTGTTTCTGCTGTACCATGTTTATCTGACCTCCTAGCTCTGGTATCAAGATATTCTACTCGTGTTTTTAACTTCGGGCGTGGGGCAACGTCACCAACTTTCGCCACTATTGTGCCCAGGTTCTTGGAGTGGGAGTGGTGATTTCACCAGTTTAAAGGGGGTTATGTAGCAATCTGGACCCAGGACCTAAGGATCTGTGTGTCTGGCATGGAATGCCTACTTGATTAGTCAGAACCAAAATTCAAGGTGAAACAGAAATTAGGACAGCTTTCCTCCATTCACAAGTGACAAAACAAAACAAAACAAAAACCCAACAGCTCAGATAACCTCCTGGAATAAAGGTGTCTGAAGTGAAGAAGTATTACTAACAGTCATGGGAAGATTATTTATACCAAAATTTCCAGGGAGTTCTATTGGGGCTTGAAGGTGGATGCCACAGTGAGGGATACATGGGGAGGTTCACTAGCTGCTTGCACAGAGCCCGGCAGTTTGGCACGTCCCTTGATGAGCGTCAGGTAGAGCCTTCAGATTTGCAGGCCCTGACATCGGTTGTGCTCAGCCCCCTGAGATGGGTTTGTTCCGTGTGAAGAGACTCACATGAATCCAACTTATGTGAGTCCGATACATAAACCCAAATGCACATTTACTTAATTCAAATACAAAAATGTAAACTTGAGAAGACCAGATAGGTTTGTTTTCTCACCAGCAAAGAGAAATCTAAATGAGAATCCAAATTGTCACGAGAAAGACAGTTACTTGTGCGGGATCAGAACACAGAGCTTAGTTATGCAATTCAGATTTCAATGACCTTGCTAGCCCTAGGCATTCCCCTCCCAAGGGCCACTTCTTTCTCTAGATGTTTCAGTGCCACTGGTAAAGCGGCTGTTTCTGACATGTGGTCACCATCCTGATCTTTAGGCTGGGAGAACCTTGTAGTCACCTATTAACACATTATTTACCTACAAAACGATTTTATGTCATGTAATATTTTAAAGGTCCCAACTTAATAAATTCTGGTTTGAAGGAAACCTTGCTTTTGCCTTGTGTACCATTTCCTGGCACCGAGCTTCTGGAAGTGTCCCTGCATCTTCTCATTGCTCACAAGGAAACTGCACCGTGAACATAGCTCTGAGTTACTTGAGCATCGAGGCTAAGTCTTACTGATGTGCACCGGCCTGTGGTGAATGTTTGTTGAGTGAATGAGTGTGAGTGATCAGAGCTGCTGACCTTTTCTGAACTGGACATGAAGTCACAGAGAGCACTGATCCATTGAGGTTTTCCTGCCCATTGCTTTCTAATAATCAGTAACACTTTTAAAAAATTAAATCAAATCTTTGCTCATGAGTAACTTTCAAGCTCCTATTGTGTCAGACATATTCAGTTCACAGTGAAGAAGTGCACTGACCGTTTGAATTTGTCATTTAATTTGAAGAATTTAGATTGTTTTTCTTCCTAGGCATGTTAGGCAAAAAAGTAGGGCACTGATCCTGAAAAAAATGGTCAATAATTCCAACTCTGAGTCACTATTACATTTTATTCTGCTGTTTATCTCAGGACAAGCAGCTCCCCGTTAGAGAACAATCCTACTGGTCTCCCTAAGGTCTGAGTCCATGAACAGACACATTTCTGCATGTTTTTCATGAGCAGGGCATTACAATAATTGTAGTGGGTGCTACAGATAATTATTATGTGTTCTTCAACTTGTGTCATCTTACATACAAATTGAAAACCTAACATTTATAAAAGTTAGCTACCATTACAAGGCAGTCCTGAGAAGTACAAAATGGTGGAAAAGTCATCAATGACCACTGGGGAAGTTGGAGAATTCTTCAGGGGCTTCATGAAAACTTTGTATTCTTCTCATCTTAAATTTCTTTTGTCCACAAAAATTATTATTATTTTATATTTTATTGATTTTTTTAAAGAGAGGAAGGGAGAGGGATAGAGAGTTAGAAACATCGATGAGAGAGAAGCATCAATCAGCTGCCTCCTGCACATACCCTACTGGGATGTGTCCGCAACCAAGGTACATGCCCATGCCTGGAATCAAACCTGGGACCCTTCAGTCCCCAGGCTGACACTCTATCTACTGAGCCAAACCGGCTAGGGCCACAAAATTATTTAATGTGCAAAGCTGCTCTACTCTCTTCGATTATATCATATACTGTGAACTTTTGAGCCAAGTAGGTGGCAAGGCCAACTTCTCTAACTGTAGTCTCCTCTAGGGGCCTTATAGATCAATGGCTTGCCAATCCATGTCTCCAACACTGCCTGCCCTTTGACCTCTGGAAATGACATGGACTGTTAGCTTGACACCTGCTCTTGATTGTGTTCTAATGGGGTCTCAAAACTAATATATTCAAATCAGACTCTAGATTTCTACTCCATCCTTCTCTTCATCACCATCACTGCCCAAGCCTTCCCCAGCTCTGTGAATGGTATCACCATCTAACCACTCAACCAAGAAAAAATCTTGAAGCCACTCTTGAGTCTCCCCTTACCTTTCCTCTTCCTTTCCTGACCAATCGATCTATAAGCCCTTTAAGTTCTAGATCCAAATTATATCCCTTATCTATCCACTTCCACCACCCTAGTCCAAGCTACCAAAATTTCTTATCCAGTCTTTTTTTTTCTTTTAATCTTTTTATTTTGTTTATTGTGATAAATATAAATATCATAAAATTTACCATTTCAACCATTTTAAAGTGTACAGTTTAGTGGCATTAGTACATTCACATTGTTGCAACCATTACCACCATTCATCTTCACAACATTTCTATCTTCATAAAGTGTAACTTTTTACCCATTAAACAATAATTCCCTGTTGTCCCTGACCCCTGTCCTTGGCAACCACCATTCTATTTTCTGTCTTTACTAGAGGCCTGATGCACGAAATTCATGCAAGGGCCTTGGCCCAGGCCCCTGCCCACCTCCGCCCACCACTGCCACTGCCACTGCCACTGGTTCGGCCCCCACCCACCATGGCTTTGTCTGGAAGGAAGGACGTCCAGAAGGATGTCCAGTCTAATTAGCATATTATGCTTTTTTTTTAAAATTAAATCTTTATTGTTCTGATTACATTTGTTCCTCTTTTTTTCCCATAACTCCCCTTCTCCCAGTTCCCGCCCCACCCTCCGCCGTCACTCCCCACCCACTGTCCTCATCCATAGGTGCACGATTTTTGTCCATTCTCTTCCCGCATCTCCCATTTCCCTTCCCCCCCCCCAAGAATAGTCAGTCCATTCCCCTTCTATGTCCCTGATTCATTGTAATCACCAGTTCATTCTGTACATCAGATTATTTATTCACTTGATTCTTAGATTCACTTGTTGCTAGATGCATGTTTGTTGTTCACAATTTGTATCTTTACCTTTTTCTTCTTCCTCTTCTTAAAGGAAACCTTTCAGCATTTCGTATAATACTGGTTTAGTGGTGATGAAGTCCTTTAGCTTTTCCTTATCTGTGAAGCTCTTTATCTGACCTTCAATTCTGAATGATAGCTTTGCTGGATAAAGTAATCTTGGTTGTAGGTTCTTGGTATTCAGTACTTTGAATATTTCTTGCCATTCCCTTCTGGCCTGCAAAGTTTCTGTTGAGAAATCAGCTGACAGTCGTATGGGTATTCCCTTGTAGGTAATTGAGTCTCTTTCTCTTGCTGCTTTTAAGATTCTCTCTTTGTCTTTTGCTCTTGGCATTTTAATGATGATGTGTCTTGGTGTGGTCCTCTTTGGATTCCTTTTGTTTGGGGTTCTCTTCGCTTCTTGGACCTGTAAGTCCATTTCTTTCACCAGGTGGGGGAAGTTTTCTGCCATTATTTCTTCAAATAGGTTTTCAATATCTTGCTGTCTCTCATCTTCTGGCACCCCTATTATTCTGATATTAGTGCACTTGAAGCTGTCCCAGAGGCTCCTTACACTATCTTCACACTTTCGGATTCTTTTTTCATTTTGCTTTTCCAGTTGGGTGTTTTTTGTCGAATCTTTGGTTTGATTCTTGTGCTCCTCTGGTCTGCTATTGGGTATAATATTCTTTATTTCAGTCCGTGTATGCTTACTTTCTAATTTCTTTATCGTAGCATCGAGGGTCTCATTAGTTTTCGTGAGGCTCTGCTCAAGTTTATAGCAAGCCCTCAAAATTGCGATTCTTAGCTCCATATCCTCCATTTCTGTCATGTTTTTTTGTCTCCGCATCTTTTATGCTTTCTTGGTGCACCCCCTTGTGGTCTTTGTGCGCAATCTTGTTCTAGCCAAGCCTTAATTGTTGTAGTTAACACTAGAGGGATTTGACCACCAGGCCGACTGGCTCTAGCATATTATGCTTTTATTATATACATAAATCTGATTATTCTAGTGTAGAGAGTGCCTGGGAAGGCACATGGGCATTTCTTTAATTATTGTCAGCTGAATCAAGTGGCGTTGGCAAAGCCTCATCCTGGAAACATGCTTTGCCAAAAGGCAGGAGTGTTGTCAGTTTGACCTTCACCCCAGATGCCAGGGGGTGGGTTTTGTTATTTAAATCCAGCCAAGCACCAGGAATGAATACAACTCAGGCCCCCCCAAGAATGCGCATAATCTCCTTTGTCTTGACTTTTAGTAAAACTTCCTGTCTTTTTCTGTATAAAGTAAACACGCTGTATTGGTTCTGGGTCCCTGTCCCTGTCTCTCCATCAGAGGACAGTGGTCCCACCTGGCCCCAGCTTTTTCCTTCTATCTCTGTGTCTGTCTCTGGACTGCTTTCTGGCTGCGAGAAGAGAGAAATATTTACACTCTAGGTACCTCATATAAGAGGAAGCATGCAGTACTTTTCCTCTTTTGACTGGGTTATTTCACTTTGCATAATGTCCTCAAGGTTCATGCAGGATGTAGCATGTGTCAGAATTTGCTTCTTTTATAAGACTGATTAATATTCCATTGTATGGATGTACCACCTTTGTTTATCCATTCATTTACTGATAGACACCGGTTGCTTCCACCTGTTGAATATTGGGAATAATGCTGCTTCTTGCCTGATTTTTGCTCTCTCTCTTTCCCCCTAAAATCTATTTGCCCATAGAAGCCAGAGTAATCTTTTAAAATGTAAATCAGATCATGTCACTTCTCCGCTTAATATGCTCCAATGGCTTCCAGTTGCACTCAGTGAAATCAAAACACCACACAGCCTATCCCTGTCCATGTACTGCCCGCTCCTTCCCTGCTCATTATATCTGGCCACAGGCCTGTTTGTCATTTTCAAGCAAAACAAACTGCTCCTGCCTGAGGCCTTCACCTGCTTGTCCCCTCAATATGGACTGCTCAGCCCCTGGAGTTTTGTAGGAACAGCTCCTTCTTCTCACATCCCCTTCTTGGGGCACATAATCTAAAGCGCCCCTCGCCCAATCGTGTTGCTCTGTCACATCTCTCCATTCCCTTTTCCCTGTAGTAGCCTTATCACTACTGGAAATTGACCTGTTCCTTGATTGATTTACATACTTATTCTGTCTCCCTATTTTAGTCTGTGCCACCATGCATACCTCTGCTGACCAGAGGACAGGATAATGCTGGAAGTGACCCGAGGAACTGAAAAGCAGTGAATCCAACAATGACAAAGGGAGCTGGCTGCTTCTCTTCACTCATTTGTGGTGTAGTGTGTTAATTTTCCAGTTGCAGTACCTGGGCATTTGCAAAAGGGCACATCATACTTCAGCTATTGAATGTTTTCTGTGATGATGGTGCCTGGACTACAGTAGCATGTTACTGCCAGTTTGAGACTAAACATCTGAAAAGTGAGAATGTCCCTTGGATGTACTTAAGACATTACAGATCAATATGTTTGGAGAGACATGTCAAAACCATTGTGTAATTTGTATTAAATGACTGTGGACACTCATAGGTGGTACCTATAGATCCTTGCTCTTATTGATCACATACTACTGTCAGGGGAAAAATGGTACACACACTCTTAAGCTGTGCGTAATTTATTTATAAATTATTTATATGTATAGTAAAATATTGGATAATATTGACAAGATTGATAAACTATATGAAATATTAGTAAAATTAAGATTTTTAAGATAAAAAAATAGAGGCTCCAATTCACTCTGCCTACATATACTCTCTTGAGTCCACTGCCCTGATCCTGGACCATGAAGTGTGTCAATGGCTAAGCTCTCCTCACTGTCCCTGGTCAATCTTCCATCAATAATCTTTGTGAGGGCACAGACTAGCTCAGCCGCCAATGCCTCTCCTTGAAATGCAGGGAGAACCCTCAATGGTCTCTGGTATGATCTACTAGTTCTTCTTGAGTGAAGTTAATATTCTAGATTTAATTTCTTTAGACTTTTGTGGTGTGTATAATAGGCTTTGCTTTTTAATTTACAGAGAGAGGAAGGGAGAGGGATAGAGCGATAGAAACATTGATGAGAGAGAAACACTGTTTGGCTGCCTTCTGCATGCCCTCTATTGGGGATCTAGCCCACAACCTGGGCATGTGTCCTGACTGGGAATTGAACCAGTAACCTCCTCATTCATGGGTTGATACTCAACCATTGAGTCACACCAGCAGGGCTTAATTTTTTTTTTAATCAAAGGCCCTTTGTTTTCCTGTATGGAACAAAGGCAAGATTCATTGAAGTGTACATTAAGTGGACTGTAAGTTGCTAAGTTTTGTTGAAAGTCATGGTGTTTGGGATAGCAGTGGTCATTTGCTCAATAAATTGATTTTCCAGTTTATTGTTTTAAATGAAGAAAGAAAAAGGAGGTTCTATACCTCACAGAATTAGAATTATTACTGTGACCAGATCATCTGAATAGTTTCCACCAAATTGAAAATTTCCTTTTCCCATGAGCTTTTGTAAGAGTATTTTGCCATTTCAAGTGGAGGAAGAGAAGAAAAAGCAAAGCTCCCTTTATGGGAAGCTAGGTCTGTTCTTGGCTTTGTCTCTCTCCCTTTTTAATGTTTATTTATTTTATTTTATTTTTTTATTTCGGAGAGAGAAAGGGAGATGAAGAGAGGAATACAAACATCAATGACGAGAGAGAATCATTGATGGGCTGCCTCCTGTATGCCCCCAACTAAGGACTGAGCCCGAAATCCTGGTATGTGCCTTGACCTGGAATCAAACTGTGACCTTCTGGTTCATAGGTCAATGCTCAACCACTAAGCCATGCTGGCTTAGAGCAATCTTGATGTGTCTCTTGGGGCTGGGGCTGCGGTTCTCTTCCCCTGAGGAAATATATGGTTGTCTAGGGGACAGAGGACACCTGAATAAAAGTAATGTTGGGGTGGAAAGGAGGTCTGGTGATGGTGAAGGATGTTGGGTAGGCAATTAACAAAACAACTCCAGCAGATATTATTATACATGCATATACTAGTGAGTAGAAGAAACTTAAATGAAATAGTTAATACTTATTACTTGCTTTTTACATACCAGGTATTATTCTAAGATAGAAATGGGATTCTGTAATATCATCAGGGCATTGTCTAGCATACTTTGAAGTAATGTAGATTTGGGGATCCCATATGGTTATTAGGGGTCATTAAAATTTACAAAGCCTCCTATTTCATAGATTCTGATATAATACATGCCAATTAAATACTTTTAAAAATATATTTGTTATTAATTTCAGAGAGAAAAGGAGAGGGAGAGAGAGAGAAAAAAAAACATCAATGATGAGAGAAATCATTGATCAGCTGCCTCCTGCATGGCCCCTACTGGGGATTGAGCACACAACCCGGGCATGTGCCCTTGACCGGAATCGAACCAGGGACCTTTCAGTCTGCAGGCCGACACTCTATCCACTGAGCCAAACTGGCTAGGGCAAATATTTGTTGAGCTGTGTTAAATGAATATTTTGTACAAATCTAAAGCAAGATATATTTTTTGCTTCTTTTTGCTTCAATATGATTTTCTCATCTAAATTTTGACTTTAAACAATATATATATATTTAAGTAGAGTTCGTATAGAGAAGTTAGAATGCTTAATATTTTATAGTTCATAAGGTGAATCAGGGAAAATATTAATTTATAAGCCATCAGAACATTACCAACATTTAAAGAACAAATTCACTTGAAACTATTATCTGTTTTAAATTTTTTTATTTATTGGCATTTTTGTTGTCATTGAGGCATAATTTAGAAACAGTACACCCTTTTTTGGTGCACAGTTCTATGAATTTTGACAAATTTATACAGTGTGCAACCACCACCAGAATTAAGACAGAATCTTTTCAATATCTTAGAAAGTTCTCCCATGGCCATTTGTAGTCAGTTTTGTCCTCTCTATTCCAACCCCTGGCAGTAATTGCTTTGATTTCTGTCCTATAGTTTTGTCTTTTCCAGAATATACAGCATATAGACATTTAAGTCTAGCTCCTTTCACTTAGCAAAATTCTTTTGAGATTTATCCATGCTGTGGTTCATTTTTATTGCTGAATAGTATTCTATTATATGGACATACCATTCATATGTTGTTTTACATTCATAAATTGGTGAACATTTGGTTCATTGCTAGCTTTTGGCAATTATGAATAACAATGCTATATAAATATTTATGAAGAGGTTTTTGTGAAAACATTCATCTTCACTTTCCTTAGGTAAGTGTCTAATGGTGGAATGGCTGGGTTATATGGTATGTATTTAATTTTGTATTCCCATCAGCAATGTAGGAGGATTTCAGTTGCTCCACATCCTCCCCCAACATATGGTAATGTCATTTTTATTTGAGTTATTATAATAGGTATAGTGGAATCTCATTGTACTTTTTATTTGCATATCCCTAATGACTAATAATGCTGAGCATCTTTTTATTTGCTTATATGGCATATCTTTTCATTGGTGATATGACCATTCAAATTTTTTCCAAACTTTAAAAAAAATTTTTTTTTAATATTAAGTTTTGAGAATTTTAAAATATTCTGGATACAAGTTCTTATCAAATGGGATTCACAAATATACTCTACTCTGTGATTTGTGCTTTCATTTTTTTAACCACGTCTTTAGGAGATTAATCTATTTTTAAAGCTCAAATTTTTATATTCTAGGTCTGGGGGAAATAAAAACAATTTATTTTATGCTTGCTTGAAGATTGCTTACATGCAGGATTAGCTAAAATGTCATTTTAAAACCCAAAAGGCCATGATAATTTTTACAACAAAATTTTCTCTGAAATCCTGAAAAAAATGGAAAGCAACACAAACATTAAGGCTTTCTAAACAACTAAAATTATGAGCTATGTTAGTTCTGATATTCATAATTATTATCTTTAGGTTTGCAGCATGAGTACTACTTGTAATAGAAAATTAACTTATAGACCAATGTTCATGAACTTTTCCTTATGGCTCATTATAACACCATTATAATTGTCAGGTAAACCTACAAAAAATTACCATGAGTGTGATCCAATGAGCCCGTGGGATAATGTCATATTAATTAATAGAGTGTTAAGTCAAACTCTATCTTTTGTTATATAATATTTGGAGATTTTACTCTACTCGTTGAGATAGGCTAGACTGATGTGATGCTAACAACCCCCAAGTCTCATTGGCTGAACACATAAAAGTCTATTTGTGGGATGGTGGTTGCTCTAGTCCAGTGATGGCGAACCTATGACACGCGTGTCAGAGGTGACACACGAACTCATTTTTTTAGTTGATTTTTCTTTGTTAAATGGTATTTAAATATATAAAATAAATATCAAAAATATAAGTCTTTGTTTTACTATGGTTGCAAAGATCAAAAAATTTCTATATGTGACACGGCACCAGAGTTAAGTTAGGGTTTTTCAAAATGCTGACACGCCGAGCTCAAAAGGTTCCCCATCACTGGTCTAGTCTCTCAGAGCTCCTGATGGAGGCTCCGCCTCTGGGACTTTGGGTGAGGGGCACAGCAGGGAAAAGAGAGAATGGAGAATCCTGCAGGGCTGTCCTGCCTCCTTGACAGAGGTCTCATCCACTCACATTTCATTAGCCAGAACTGATAGCACGACAGCCCTGTGTCATCATGGGGGCTGGACAGTGCAGCCACCCGCACATTCAAGGAGTCAAGCAGAATTGAACATTGGTGAGCACTGGTAAAGCTTATCGCATCTTCTAAAATAGCATAACAGGTAAGTTATAGCCACATTATTTAAGTTATAGCCACATTATTTAAATTAGAGACACATGTTGAGGTAGTTTTACTTATTGGCTGGGAGACGGACAAATCACTTAGCCTCCATGAGCCTCAAGGACCCCGTTTGGAAAAGGGGTAATAGTGATAGCTAACGTTTATCCAGTTTATACTAGGAGCCAGGTTCTGTTATAAGTACTTGACATGTATTAAATGCTTTAATCTTTAAAATATTTTTTATTGATTACTTTTGAGACAGAGAGAGAGAGAGAGAGAGAGAGGAATATCAACTCGTTGTTCCACTTTTTCATGCACTCCCTGGCTGACTCCTGTATGAACCCGCAACCTTGGTGCATTGGGAGGATGCTCTAACCAACTGAGCCACCCGGCCAGGGCTTAAATGCTTTAATCTTCACAACTCTTATGCAGGCGAAATGTATTATCACTATTGTTATGGATGAGGCAGTCTGAAAGTTGGTTCTGTGAATGGAACCCAGGCATGGGCACTGGTGCTGCTGGGCTGCATGACTCGTCTCTAACTCCATTATTGGAGGCAATGGTCCTGTTGGGATTAGATGCGTATCAGGTGCCCAGCGTCATAGGAGCAGTCCTTGCCATTCTAGTATTTTATACATGCTGTCAGAGTTAGAAAAATTTGGCTAATGCATTCAATTGAATAATTGAGTGAAAATGGTGTTGTTCTGTGGAGGTAGGGTATGGAGAGGGAGGTGGGAAGGGTTATTCCAAAATGATTCTGTATCTGGCTAAGAGTTTCTATCCGTAGTTCTCGAAGGGGGCCCTTTGCTCCCTAGAACTCATTTTCCATTTTGATCTCCATATTAATAATTATGTCCCTAGAGACTTCAATTCTGACAGAGACACCTGACAGATTTTCAGAGTTCTCCATATAATGCACTTGATGGGGGTGCTCCGAGGGGAAGTAGCTCCCATCCTGGCCCTCTGAGCGTTTCCTGTTGCTTGGGGAGCAGTGTTTTGGGGTCTGTCTTGAGCAATCAGCAACTGTTAGACATTTCCACCAAATCACTCGCTCAGTGCAGTATAAGAAATCACCAAGCCCCCTGATGTAGGGATTCCAAAGACCCCTTTGCTAATTAGGAATGCCTTTGGGTGCAAGTAACAGATCACCTAAGAGTGAAACAAGAGGACTTTGGCGGTGCTGACCTGGGCTCAGTGGCTTCGTTACTTCCTGCTCTGGTGGTTTCTTAGCCTTTTCCTCGAGTTCACAAGATGGATACTGCAGCTTTAACCATCATCCCCTCATAGCAGAAGGAAGGGGTTGGCAGAAAGGCGGTTTTCCTTTTGTCAGGGAAGAAACCTCACAATAGGTGTTTCCTTATCTCTTATTGGCTGCACTGGCACTGCACGCTCATCACCGGGCCAGTCCACCTCTGCTGTGATAAAGCACCTCCTCCAATTCCTGATAAAAAGTCTCTGTCAAAAAAGATGAAGGGGTGTGTGTGTGTGTGTGTGTGTGTGTGTGTGTGTGTGAGAGAGAGAGAGAGAGAGAGAGAGAGAGAGAGAGGTCTTTATGTGGAAAATATTTTTTTTGCCATGTCCTTTCCCCTGTAGACCACTCTCTATATGGATCTGCATTCTGAAAGCCTATTAGCTGCTCTGCAACTGACCCCAGAGCCCTCCTAGGGTGGCAACCTGGACTCCCATCCTAGATGGGGAGGCCCTATCTGGCTGTCTCCAGTGAGCCTCCGATTGCAGTATATGGAAGAGTTAGGGCTTCTGCAGTGGCTGAGATGCCCCGTCCGTGGGTGACTGTGTAATTGGACTTCAGTGCATTGCAAACCCGGTTTCAGGTAATAATCAGCTCAAGCCATTTCAGGATACTTTGTGTCAGGCTTTATGTTTTTAACAAGATGTAACACCAGGTTGAGCCAGATGCAAATGAATTTGAAATTTTCAAAGCCAGTTAATGAAAGCATCTGAATTATCTGTAGACCACGCAGCCTGCAGTGCCACAGTGCATTGCAAAGCTATTTTCAAGGGCTGAGACTTCTGTTCTGCCAAACTTTTATAATTTGTGGGTAAAAAAAGGATAGTATTTTTGCTCTTAAATCCTCCCATTCATAGTTTACGCAACACGTGGGCCAGAGGAGGGGCCCTGAGGGCACCAGGCAACTCTGCAACGCACACCCACACACCCGCACACCCGCAATTCCCTCTCCGTTGTTCTGACTCTTTAGTCGAGGTTGGAGCTGTGAGGCAGCACTACTAGGGCGCTTCCTGGGATGTCAGTTTGCTATCTGTTCAGTGTCCTATGCGAAACTGTTAGAAACTGGGAAAAACCATATTCTGGTGTTGATCTCAGGTCAGCTTGGGCAACTGATAGTACAATTGAATTTTCATGATGGGGTGAACACACATTTTTAAAAAAATATATTTTATTGATTTTTTACAGAGAGGAAGGGAGAGGGATAGAGTTAGAAACATCGATGAGAGAGAAACATGGTTCAGCTGCCTCCTGCACACCCCCTACTGGGGATGTGCCCACAACCAAGGTACATGCCCTTGACCAGAATCGAACCTGGGACCCTTCAGTCCACAGGTCGGTGCTCTATCCACTGAGCCAAACCGGTTAGGGAGACACACATTTTAATATTTATTTTAAAAAATGTTTTCAGATAACAAACTGCAGTATGGAGAGAGAAATCATTCTCTCCAGAATAAGCATCTCCCCAAGTTTCCTTTATGGTTGAAAAGTAAACAAATAAGCAACTTCTACAAGAAGAGCTCCACCAGTCAACTCCTCTGCAGACAGACCCAGAGCACTCACTCGCCCACCTGGCGGGGTGTTGGGGGCTAGTGAGCTGTTTGCAAAGCGCTCTAGCTCCCGGATGAAAGCTCTAGCTCCCGGATGAAAGGAGCCACACGCTCCGGGCCCAGCACTAACTGCTACACTGTTTTCTGCTGCCAAGGAGAATCTGATCCCAGATCTGCTTCCAACTTCTCCGAAGACTGGCCTGTGTTTGGAGAGGGGAACATCAGTACTCACAGTTGTTTAAAACTTGTTCGGCTCGCCTGTGATCTAATGCAGTTGATGTTCAGGGGTGGTGTGCTGGGGAGAGTCATGCCGCCCACATAGTGTCACAATCATCCATCAGAGGAAGAATCCAGGAGTGAACTAGCGATTCCCCCAAATTCCTTCTTCTTTTTGTTTTTTGTTTAAGATCAAATTCAAACAGCATTTTATGCCCCCCCCCCCCCCCCACTGAATTAACAATGGCTTGGAGAAGGTATTTCAATCCCCTTAAAGAGACCTTTTATATTATGACAACCCCCTCATCTTTCGGTAAAGGCCTTCAATCGGAGGTAGACGTGGAAGTGCCTGCTGGTGCCTGCGCTTCGTGCTACCTCCGCCACCGCTGCAGAAGGTGTATTTACGCAAAGGCCACGGTCACTACCCAAAGAAACGCGGGCTCACTGCCTCTGAGCGCACTCTCTGAGCAGAGGAATGTTAAACTACACATCTGTTTGCAAAAACAATCAACTAAACAAGCCCACTCTCGAAGGAGGGCCTTGTTCTGTCTCTTAACTTTTGCAAAGTGGCTTTTTCTAAACGAGCTTGAGAAAAGCAGTAATAGGCCAAGGTACTCACGTTATACTGGTTTCTGTGTTAACATAGAAAGTGCACATTTTGATGGTGTATATCTTTTATTAAATAGATCCTTCTATGGCAGTAGTAATCTTTATATCATGTGTAATGCAAGCTATCATGTATGAGGATGCAGGTTTTATTAGAGCTGTGACTTAGGGTGTGATGAGCACTAACCTTTTTTTAAACCTCGTACTGACACCTTTGTGATGGGCGATATTTAGATTTTACCGAAGCGTTTGGAGAGCTTGGTTATCTGCAGGTGCCGAACCAGGAATCGCAGCCTGCTGTCAACAAGCATGTGTAAGCCGCCAGGCTCTCCTGCTACAGTTCTAGAATATTATATGCTCAGGGAAGCTCACACTCGATTGTTGGTTTAAATATTATCCTTATATATGCAAGAAAATGAAACTAGACCACCAACTTACACCATACACAAGAATAAACTCAAAATGGATAAAGGACTTAAATGTACGACAGGAAACCGTAAAAATTCTAGAAGAATACAAAGGCAACAAAATCTCAGACTTATGCCAAAACAATTTCTTCACTGATACAGCTCCTAGGGCAGTTGAAACTAAAGAGAAACTGAACAAATGGGACTACATCAAAATAAAAAGCTTCTGCACAGCAAAAGAAACCATCAACAAAACAACAAGAAAACCCACCTCTTGGGAAAACATATTTGCCAACGTCATATCTGATAAGGGCTTAATCTCCAAAATTTATAGGGAACTCATACAACTTAACAAAAAGAAGATAAACAATCCAATCAAAAAATGGGCAAAGGATCTAAATAGACACCTTTCAAAAGAGGACATTCAGAAAGCCAAGAGACATATGAAAACATGCTCAAAGTCACTAATCATCCGAGAGATGCAAATCAAAACAACAATGAGGTACCATCTCACACCTGTCAGAATGGCCATCATCAACAAATCAACAAACGACAAGTGCTGGAGAGGATGTGGAGAAAAAGGAACACTTGTGCACTGCTGGTGGGAATGCAGACTGGTGCAGCCACTATGGAAGGCAGTATGGAGGTTCCTCAAAAAATTGGAAATGGAACTCCCATTTGACCCTGTGATCCCACTACTAGGAATATATCCCAAGAAACCAGAAACACCTATCAGAAAGGATATATGTAACCAGATGTTCGTAGCAGCACAATTCACCATAGCTAAGATCTGGAAACAGCCTAAGTGCCCATCAGTAGATGAATGGATTAGAAAACTGTGGTACATCTACACGATGGAATACTATGCTGCTGTTAAAAAGAAGGAACTCCTACCATTTGCAACATCATGGATGGAACTGGAGAGCATTATGCTAAGTGAAACAAGCCAGTCAATGAAGGAAAAATACCACATGATCTCACTCATTCATGGATAATAAAGACCACTACAAACTTTTGAACAATAATAGATACAGAGGCAGAGCTGCCTCAAACTGATTGCCAAACTGCAGTGGGAAGGCCAGAGAGAGTTGGGGGGCAGGAGGGAGGGGAGTAAGAGATCAACCGAAGGACTTGTATGCATGCATATAAGCATAACTAATGGACATAAGACACTGGGGGGTAAGGGAGGGTAGGGGTGTGTCAAGGGCGGGGGGGGAAAAAAGGACACTTATGTAATACCCCTTGTAATACTTTAAGCGAAAAATAAAAAAATATTAAAAAAATAAATACATAAATTACTAACATAAATATTATCCTTACAGGAAGAGAAGACGGTAAGTATAACATCTGTGGATGTCCCCCCCACCCACCCTAATTCAAGCTGCCAAAAAAAAAACAACATGCCCTGCACCTAGTACCATGACAGCAGTCTATGTAAAGTCATATAGACAGTCCT